>NW_025412351.1:0-3314 GCF_002201575.2 Neomonachus schauinslandi | reverse complement strand
GGGAAGGAGAGTCCCCTTGGACAACAATGGCAAAGACCTATTGGTTTATTTAACTTTACTCTTGTCCACACTGAGGAGTCCTGGTGAGTAGATGAGGCCGCTTCCTGATGGAGGGTTTGGCTGCATAATTGACACCTGGAGTTCTTGGATTTGCCACGAGGCTTCTGTGGCACAGCCTGATGGGTTGTGTGGAGCTGACACGTGACAACACAGGTCTGAGCCTCCTTATCTTCCAACAGCCCCTGTCTCCTTCCACGTGAGCTCTGAGGTGGGTCCGGGGTGAGCACCACGTCCCTCCAGCCCACGGACCAGGATCAATTCCTGACCCCCTGAGACCCTGGCTCTCAGGTCAGTCCCCATGTCCCATTGGTTCCACATCCTGGACATCGTCTGGTGGCCGCTGACTCGGCTGGTGTCATTTGCTCTAGAAGGGCAGACGCTTTCCTGACTTCAGGCCTGCCTGCACTCTGGATCCCTTGCTCCATCTCTGTCTATACCCCCTCGTTCCTGTGCTTTGGCCACAGACCACGAGCTCCCTGAGAGCAGGTCCCGCCTTCTCCATCTTTGTCTCCTCAGCACACAGAACATGGCCCAGGCCTCATGAGGACTCATTCATTCACTCATTTGTTTGTTCACTCAACAGATGTTTACTGAATTCTGGAATACCAGGGGAGGGTGCAGTTGGCACCCCTGCTCTGAGGGTCCTTATAGCGCAGTGGTGAGACAGGTGGCAAACAAGGTGCATGGCAGTACCCAGTAGAAACAACGGAGGCAATGGGGCCATAGTCAGGAGGGAGTCTGCCCCAGCCTAGGGACTGCTCAGAGCCGGCTGAAGCTGGGTCCCAGCTCCACGTCCAGGCGCGCCAGGAAGGCAAGGTCCTTCCAGAGATAGGGTGAGCTGGGAGTGGCTCGGGTCAGCATGCCTTTACTCCACAGGCTGAGCCTATAGGCAGAACCACTCAAAGCTGCCAGGGATGGAAGTGTGGCCTCTGCAGGAGATGCTGGGAAGGTGGTCTCCAGAGGGATGCTGAGAAACATGGTCTTTGCGAAGAATGCTGGGAAGTGTAGTTACAGGGAATGCTGGGAAATGTAGTTTCTAGAGGGAACGCTGGGAAATGTATTCTCTGCAAGGTATTCTGGAAACTGTAGTCTCTGGTGAGAGTTGGTGTCCACTAACATCAGAGCTTGGGTGTCTGATATTGAAAGGAGGAAGGGGAGATGCAGGTGGACACAGGGCCTCTGCCATGCCCTGCGGTACCTTATTCCCTGAATGTTTCATATCTTTTATTATAATCTGAATCTTCCTATTTGCAACGGATGTGCCCCTGACAAGGCAAGGGTTACAACATGGTTTGTAACAGTTGTATGATGACCAGGATGGGGCAAGTTATGAAAACCAGGACTCTCTACTTCTCCCCAATGATTGCTTTCCCCAAAGACTCTTGATAAGGGTGGCAAAACCACATGTTGTCTGAGACCAGACACGACACATACACCTGTGATAGAGCTGGGTGGAGGAGAACAGGTGTGGCAGGAGTGGGGGCAAAATTGGCCCCCTGAAAACATGACAAGTTAAAAAACAATTTCAGAACTTGAGTCTAAGCAAAGCAGTTTTGAGGGCCAGACCCAGCACCCACCAGTTTGCTGACCAAACCAAGCTAGTATATAATGACGGCATGTTTTCCAAACCCCATAACTTAAATATACATGCATTCAGGAAATATGCCGTGCTCTCGCAGATGGCAATGCATAACCTCTGAGGTTTGCCTATTTCATAAATGCTGCCTATCACTTTCTTGGTGGAGACCCCAGAAACCCCCCTACATGTCCTTCTAAACAAGGTCTGTGGAAAGCCTGAGGATCTAGCAAAATGCTCACTGACCTTGGGCTTCCTACGGCTCCCTGCCCGCCCCCATCACCACCCTCTACCCGGTGACTGCAGCTCAGCGTCTGGTGGCTCAGGAGGATGGAACTTGGATGATGCTCTCTTGGCACCCAGCTCAGGAGGGAACCAGGTGATTGATGGAACATGCTGGAATTCCCCAGGGTGAGGAGCTGAACTCGGTGAAGCTGAAAAGCTTCAGTTTGGGCAGAATCCCCAGAAGAGAACACGAGGCAGGCACAGAGCTGTCGGGCCCTGAAGCGATTTCCTCCCTGAGCTACCTCACCTGGGGGTCACTGGCCGACTCTTCGGAGACCCTGGTGTCCATGGTGAGGGGCCCCCATTTCTCAGAGCCTGTAGGACGGGGTCACAAGACGGTGACCTGTCAGCTCACTCCGGCCCGCATCTGCGTGATGTGGGCTGCACAGGGTTGCAGAGGACACCACATCAGATGTCAACACTCCCCATTTCGTTTTTCTTGGGTGACAGAGCCGGCAGCCCGGACCCTGTCCATCCTGACACACTTGGCTGGAGCCGAGCCGCTAGAGTCCCCAGCACGGCCCCGGGAGGGCCCTGAGGGGAGCTCTCTGCACGTGGAGCTGGGCTGGCTTCTCGCAGACCTGATACCTCCATCTATCTTCCTGTCAGCTTCCCCATAATTAATTTCATCAGGGCTCAGGAACTGCATCTCTCATTCCACTTGGGGTAGAACTGGCTCTGGGCCTAAACAAAGAGAGTCTGCACACAGCTGGGCCCTCTCAACCTTCAGTTTCTGATGCAGAAGAGCTGGAGGCTGAGCCAGGGCGCGGGGAGACCACGCTGCAGGGCGCACCCCTCGCGCAGACGCCTCTTCCTGCAGAGCCTGCCCGGTCTCACTCCGATCTGCGGACAGCCTGAAGCTGGGGGACGGGGGCCGGGTGAGCACCTTGCGCTGACGTTGCTTCGGGCGCCAGGCTCTGTGCCAGCAAGTGTGCAGTGAGCGGGGGTGAAGGGCGAATACCCTGTCCTCTGGGAGTCCGCGAGGGTATTGGGATCGGTTCAAAAGAGTAAAGATGATTAGGTGAATTAGCGTCATACATCCAGTCTTACTTTACATCACGTGACCGTGTCCCATTTCATCCTCACAGCCTAATGAGGAAGGCACCCATGGCCACTTTCCACAGGGAGACCACGGAGGCTCAGAGAGAGTCAGACACTTCCTTGAGGCCATGCAGCAGGCCTGGGGGGGCCCTGGGAACGGACCCAGGCGTCCGGTGGCCCCAAAGCCCAAGCTTTTCCTACTGGCTGTTTCCTGCATCCTCATCCTCCCACCTCTGAACCGATTCTTCTTAGGAACACACTCAGCCACGTGCTGGGCTCCTGCCCCTTGCCTCAGAGACCACAGGGAGCCGCGAGTCTGTCCAGAGACGCCACCTGAGCTCTCCCGGGAGGA
>NW_025412350.1:0-3315 GCF_002201575.2 Neomonachus schauinslandi | reverse complement strand
ATTCACAGTAGATTGTTACATCTGCACTTAAGTTTTAGCTGAAGTGGGGCGCCTGGGTGGCTCAGTTGGTTAAGTGACTGCCTTCGGCTCAGGTCATGATCCTGGAGTCCCTGGATGGAGTCCCACATCGGGCTTCCTCCTCGGCAGGGAGTCTGCTTCGTCCTCTGACCCTATCCCCTCTCATGTGTTCTCTCTCTCTCATTCTCTCTCTCTCTCAAATAAATAAATAAATAAATAATAATAAAAAAAAGTTTTAGCTGAAGTGAAAGATCTGTGTTTAATCCACACATCTCCAAGAACTATCAGTTGCCTTCCAGTGCTAGTCAGAGTTCAGTCACAGAATCACCCGTCATAGCACTTGACAAAGACAATTTCAGGGCATCAGGAAACAGTCTGTATAGGCCATTCATTTCTCCACGTTCTTCGGGCTCCCTCTTTTGAGGTAAATCATCAGGAAATAATGTACCTCGGCTATATTATTTCAGCTCCCAGCAGAAATGCCATCACTTAGGTAAGATTTAATATGGTGCCTTCAGCACATGGGAGAAAAAAAAAATTCATCTTTGGCACCACATAGTTGGAAGACATTTATATGAAAAAAAGTTTCTGTCCTTTGCAACATAGAGTTGAAGACATTACTCCATGCCCCTTATAAAGGGGCTTCCATACAGGATTTCTCCTTGATATTAATACCAAGGGGAAAATATCTGCATGTTTCTTTTTTGATAAAGAACTGTATCATGCAATACTTTTTCCTTTTTTTGCCTGAGCTGCAAGCAAACAAAGCTAAATTCAGTGCTCAGTGGGAGTTACTGATGTCTCAAGTATGTGTAGTATCTCTTTCTCTGTTCCCTTTAATTTCTGTTATTTTTGATAATCAAATGTTCGGCTGTATATTTGGTTTAACTTTGAACTACTTACCATCCTTTTTTGCAAGAATTAAGTAGCAAGGAAGATTGTTTCCCATAATAATTAGAGATTGTAACAGTTTGTGCCTTAAAGTAAACTTCAATCATCTTGAAACTTGACTCACCCAGGAATGCTGCAGATATGAGCAGCACCCCCCACTTCTCCCTGTGCTGTCTATTGATATGCATAAACATACCTACCATGACATGAGATCAAGAGCCCAACTGGACATTTACTGAATCCACATCTTAGAGGTGCCTTTTGTATTTTTAGTATAACTTACTTGGCATGTAGACTTAGGAGCCTGATGCACTGAAGAGAAGTTATCTGTCACAGAGATATTGAGTCCAGGTTTTCTTCAGTAAACCCTAACACACGCCAGACCTTCCAACACAAGTGATGTTAATGAAGACTGCTTCTATATTTCTACCAGTGGATTTCAATTCAAGGGGTTTTCAACAAAAACCCCTAACTAGTAAGTGTGCTTAATAGTTTTTCCTGCTGCTAAAAAATGTGAACTTGGACTAGACTGCAATGTTTCCACTTCTACCAGCTGTACACCTGACTCTAGGTTTTTTTTTTAAGATTTTATTTATTTATTTGACAAAGAGAGCACGAGCAGGGGGAGGGGCAGAGGGAGAGGGAGAAGCAGGCTCCCCACTGAGCAGGGAGCCTGATGCGGGACTTGATCCCAGGACCCTGTGATCATGACCTGAGCCAAAGGCAGATGCCTAACTGACTGAACCACCCAGGCGTCCCTGACTCTCGTTTTTATATGGTCACTCCATTTCCCTCTTGGCCTATCAGTAAAAATCAATTCAGTAAATAGATTCACTGGACATTCTAAATGCCGAAAAGGACTGCCACCCGTGAAAATACAGTTCCATAAAGTTGACAGGAAGCAGAGCCCTTACACAATAATCTGTTCATTCATGATTTTACCACAGTTGGGACATAACAATCGATTTTATACTGTGTAGGCATAACATTATTAAAATTTTATGTATTAAGCTCTGAAATAAATATGACAAAATGTTACCATTTTAAGAGTTCTGGATGGTAGGTTCATGTATATTTGCTTTATTACTCTTTGAACTCTCCTGTATGTTGAAGTGTTTTTCATGATTTTCCAGAGTCTGTACTAGAGGGAAAAAAGAAACAAGTCTGGATTGGAGAGTAGGCAGGGTTGGTGAAAGGGAACAGCCACACCCTCTACCTGGCCAGCATGTAGATTTTCGAGAGGTTTCTGTTAAAGGAACTGAGTTAGGATTATTTCCAGGTGAAAAGTACTTTTGTAGACTGTAAAGGCAGTTATTTATGATATTTTTGCATATGATTTATGCATGGGTATAAGCATCGTACAGAGCATGAGAAGTTTCTTTGCAAGGCTTTGCACGCACACCTCTAATTTAGGTGTCAGCTGTGTGAAATCCTGTGCGGCCAGACTGCTTGTTCCATATGGACGGTAAATCTGAAAGGCCCTTCAGGCTGCTCAGTGACCAGGGGGATGCATCAGAGTCCTTAGCCTGTGGTTCTAGCTGCAGAAAAACCTGTAGACAACCAGTGTGAAAGTCAAATTCCTTAAGATAGATCAAGATACCTTATTTCAAGAAACCGTGTGTATGTGCATGCATGCACACACAATTATATTATTCACCGCCCATGTTTTCTTGTTAAAGGGAACGGTATGACTTCCCGATCTATTTATTTGATGCTGATCATAAGCTGTATGATGCTGCATGGCTTGGTATAGATGAGAATTCTGGATGCTATCAACTTATACTTTGCTAGGCCATAGGCATATTTTTGGGTGTCTGAAGGTACAATCCTGAAAGGAATTTCCATTTCCATGTTTTAGGAGACTCACTGATCCAAAAGGCTCTTTTAAGGCAAGTTAAATGCAAGGCCAAGGTGTGGGGGCGATGGGGTAGGTATGTGACTCACACTCCTGGAGCATGTTCAGGGTATATGGAGATACGTACTTTGAAGAGAGCTTCCCTTTCAAGCAGGGCTTTGGGGCACAGTGCTGATGGGTACAGCAGTGGCTCTTAACCTTTATTTCTGCCATCATCACCTCAATCCTATATAGAGCCCATTCCCAGCTGTCACATCTCTCACTGCGTGCAGCACTTCTTAACGGCTAGGGGTAGGGGCATCACTGAGGGAAGGAATTCTTCCTTTAGAGAGCGCACCTCAGCTCACCCTGCAGTTGGAGAACCACCCCTCGAGAATAAACAGCAGTCATCTAGAAGCCTCAGTCCCAGGTTTGGGTGTCATTTCTGCCCTAAATGGCTTCTAGGACAGGCCTTGACACCTAGTAGATGATCAATAAGTATTTATGGAATGTTGAGTGAATTAGCCAGCTGTGTAATCTTAAGCAAGCCACTTAATCTCTTTGGCTTCAGT
>NW_025412349.1:0-3316 GCF_002201575.2 Neomonachus schauinslandi | reverse complement strand
ATAAAATCTTTAAAAAAAAATATGAACTTTGGAAGTTAACTTCCAGACACAGGGTTTGGGATTGATGTTACCTCCTTGGTACCTGGTTTCTCCCCCTTGATTTTCCAGATACAAATCATCTTCTCACGTTTCAGCTACTTCATGTGCAATTCCAAAATAATACTAGTGTCTACTTGTTTTAGTTGTTGTTATATTGGATGAGACATTGCACATTAAGGGTTTCTCATAGTCTGGAATACTATCTTCTACAACTTTTTATCATCCTCGTTGTGTCTGACTTGCTACACATGTAGCATGTACATGAGAATCAGGGTCGTTCAGCTTTAATGTTTCGGATCTAATTGAGAAAAGGACCAGCCCGAAATATTGGTCAATGAGGCATTTAACATAGAACATACAGATGGGAATGGTGAAGCTTTGCTATTTCTGAGAAAACCACATTGAAGCGTGGATAGAAATAAAAGAATGAATCTAAAAGGATATTGGATTCTGTGTAATCATAGATTTTATACAAACAGAATATAAGATAATATGATTTTTATCCTGTTTTATTATTAGTTTCAGAGGTAGAAATTAGTGATTCATCAACTGCAAACAATACCCAGTGTTCATTACATCAAGTGCCCTCCTTAATGCCCATCACCCAGTTACACCATCCCCCCACCCACCTCCCCTCCTATTTTTAATGTGCAATAAAACAACACACATGATTAGATATACTCTTGAATTGTAAATCTACCTTCACAATTGAATTAAATTTTTGACAGGAATTACCAAAGAATAAGTTTTTATCTTTTAATCTTTGTGCTTACTTTTTTTAAAATGGGAGACATTGTTTTATGTATCATAAATTCCATGTTATAGTACAATTTTTAAAAAATGTTATATTAAAATAGAAGAAACTGTTTCAAAATTAATAATCAAAGAACCTATTGCCTTAGAATTATTAGAATTACCATAGTTATGTGTGTGTTCTAGGTTTTAAGAAATTCATAAATGGTGGATTGAATGCATTGTCCAATCCAAACGTACTGTAAATATTGCGTCACTGAAACTATTCCTACACTTTAAAAAAATGTATAATTAAATGACATGTTAGTTTTCAAATAAATATTCATTTTACTTGAAAATGTTTGGGTGGGAAATATCTACTTATAGCTAATAAATATAATAGTAAGACAATTATTAAGGCTAATCTTTGTAGAGATATTGTATTGTGTCGTGCTATGGTATTATCTCTTAATTCTTAAAGAGAAGGATTCTATATTGCATTCCATTTTGCACATAATAAGGCTGAGATTAAAACAGATTTAAATTTAAATTATCTAAATTTACCCAACTACTAATCAGTAGAATGGGTATTCAAGCACAAGAAGTCTAGTCCTCAAATCTGTACTTCTATACTCATAAAGTTAGAGAAAACCATTGTATTGAGTCTTCCAAGGATCAGGGAGAACAATAGTGCTATCAGTTCTCTAATTTTCAAAATGTGCATTATTAAATAAGTCACATAACTTTCTGAACTTTAATTTCCTGCTGGGGAAGTGTTTGTTGTAAAGACATTTAACATGACTTTTTATTTGGAAACATAAGATAGAATGAATGAAATGTCTGACATTATCACAATTTTTATTTAAAATGCTGTTAGCTTAAAGTCATTTCTTCTTCAATCATAAATCGACATAGGGCCTTCAAAATCATAATTAAAGTAACTTATCATCTGAAAAAATATATTTAAAGGTAGTTTTAAGCATGGGCATTAGCTGATAGTTTCAAATACAAGAATAGAGCACAAAGTGAACCACAGTGTTTTATATCGGCCCATGGATGGCAGCAACAATCCCCTTTGCTCTGAATCCCTGCAACCCTTACTGACGCCTCTTTTTGCCCCTTCGCATCACATATATATCGGCCCTCACCTCATTCAGCAAACTCCGAGACTGTCCCCTTCTTTTTCTACTTTGCATTTTAATCTCCACAAATCTCTTGAAATAAGCAGTCAGCACGATGGGATTTGACCTGGGAGAGATTCGCTTTGGTGGAGTTTGGGACACCTGGAAGACTCAGTGGTCTCCCTCCGCCTTATGTTCTCCTTCAAAGTCCACCCAAGCATCCCATGGTAATAACCCATTCCCCTGGTCGAAGACCCTCAGCTGAATTCTTCACATTCAGGACTTACTGTTGTTTACCCACATATACTCCGTTTGACACTGACCTCATTCAATGGAGGAAGAGACAAGGGGCAGATAGGGGGTATGGGGACTGACGTGTGAGTTTGAAAATAAGACCTGCTCTGGCCTTACTTCAGTGGAATTTGTTGGAAGCAAAGCTCAAATGAAGTCAGAGGATGGAGTTCAGTTTGGGCTTTGCCACCGATGTGTTGGGCGTCCATGAACTGGTTATTGATCAGAACCTGCCATGAAAAGGTTTGATCGCATCATCGTGAGATAACTTAATAGCTGATAAAACTTACTGGACATCAGTTTTTAATGTGTGTGTGTGCCAATTGGCACCTGTAATTATATGTATAATCATTTATTTCATAAACATCTGTGAATATCAAACCCTGTGGATACAGCTAAGGTAATTTGGGGGGGGGGAAGTGTCAAAAACAGAAAACCAGAGTCCCTACTCTTGATAACTATATTTTGAATTTTCAGTCCCAGCTATTTATTCCCAGCTCTGCATCTGCCACTAAGTGACAACACTTAATGGCTTCTTTCTTCCAGGAAATGTGAATGTGCGGAGATTAGCAGTTCACTTAGTATTAGCCTAAGTATATACAAGGAAGCAGTCTATGAAAGAAATTAAATATCATGTTCTTATAAAAAATTAAAAAGAAAACAAAATGAACCACAACAGAACAAACGAAGCCAGTGCTAGAAAACTGTCTAACAAACTATGAATTACCTGAATCTAGAAACAAGGAGACTGACTTAAGAGTGATGATAACATGTCCAAATCTTCCTATTGCATACCAAGTAAGTTAGAAGACTAGTGTTTTATCTCCTTATTCTTGTTATTGAAGCAATTTGTAATTCATATCTCTTCTCCAAAATGTCCTGACTCTGGGGTGGCTGAATTGAAGAATGTTTATATCACTTTCCTGTCATTCAGCAAATCCATAAAGGCGCAGATCTGTCTATTCACACCAAAAAATAAAGAGGAGAACTCTAGAATGCATATTGTAGGGTTCATATATTTGATGACATAGATGAAAGATTGTTTAAAAACAATACCAATCTTACCACGGTCACAGTTTCAAACAATTTATGTATCAAAACTAGTAGTTTTATCTGAATAATATACAGATGAC
>NW_025412348.1:0-3316 GCF_002201575.2 Neomonachus schauinslandi | reverse complement strand
GGATCTCTGTTTGGTTTCATTGTCTATGTGTCCATTTTTTAAATCTAGTACTACATTGTTTTGATTGCTCCTTCTTTTATAATTGATTTTTAATTCAGACTGTGACTCCTCCAGCTTTGTTTTTGTTCAGAGTGCTTTAGACATTTGGAGTCTTTGTGTTCCCTATGAATTTTAGGGTTTTTTTTTTTCTATTTCTTTGACGAATGCATTGAAATCTTGAAGGAATTGCATGCAATCTGAATATAGCTTTTGGTGGATGAATATTGTAACAAATAATCCTTAACTTAAATATTATATTAATTAATTTTAACAACCAATTCTTACAACCAAAGAACATAGGTTCTCTTCATTTATCTGTGTCTTTTTCAAGTTCTGTTGATCAATTTTTTATAACTTTTAGTGTGGAGCTCTTTCACCTCCATGACTAAATTTTTCCTAAGTATTTATTCATTAGATATTATTGTAAATGGATTATTTTCTTAATTTCTCTTTCGGACACTTCATCATTAGTGTATTATTGTATATTGATTTTATATCCTGCAAGTTTACTGAGTTTGTTTATTAGTTCTAACAATTATTTGATAGAGTCTTCTGTGGTTTTCTGGACACAAGATGATATAATCTGTAAGAAGAAGCAAGTTAGATTATTTATTTCTGATTTGAATATCTTTTATTTTTTCCTTGCTTAATTGTTCTGGCTAGAACTCTCAGTACTATACAGAATAGAAATTTTAAGATGATCATTCTTGTGTTGTTTCTGATCTTGGAGAAACAAAGTTTTCAGCATTTTTAGTATTGATTTATTATGTGTTTTTTTTTTCTATAACTAATGTTTGGAGAGTTTTTATCAAGACAATATGTTGCATTTTATCAAATGTTTTTTCCTGCACCTATTGAGATGATCAGTCTGATTTTTATATCATTTTGTTAAATATATGGTTTATCGTGTTTACTGATTTGTATATGTTGAATCATGTTTATATCCCAGGGATAAATCCCACTTGGTCATTGTGTATGATTCTTTTTAATGTGCTCTTGAATTGGGTTTGCTAGTATTTCATTGAGGCTTTTTTGCAACTATCTTCATTAGGGATATTTGCCTGTAGTTTTGTTTTTGTGGTGTCATTTTCTGGCCTTGGTTTAACAGTAACACTTCCCTGGTAAGATTGGTAAGATTATTTGCAAGTGTTGCCTACTCTTCTTTGATTACTGTTTCAGTCTTCCTGTTCTTTCTTCATTTAGATTTTTTATTTCTTTATGATTCAATCTTTGTAGGTTGGATATTTCTAGGAATTTTTTTTTCTTTTTCTGTTGTACAAATTTTTGTAGAGTAACTGTTAATAGAAGTTTCTTATGATTCCTTGTAATTTGTATTATCTGTTGCTATGTCTTCTCTTTCATTTTTAATGTTGTTTATTTGATTTTTGTCCTTGTGTATCTAACAACAAAAAAAATAATTTTATCTTTTCAAAACCAGCTGTTAGTTTACTGATGTTTTCTATTGCATTTGTGTCCTTGATTGCATTTCTTTCTTTTTTTCTTTTAAGATTTTTATTTATTTGACAGAGAGAGACACAGTGAGAGAGGGAACACAAGCAGGGGGAGTGGGAGAGGGAGAAGCAGGCTTCCCGTGGAGCAGGGAGCCCGATGCGGGGCTCGATCCCAGGACCCTGGGGTCATGACCTGAGCCAAAGGCAGATGCATAATGATTGAGACATCCAGGCACCCCGATTGCATTTATTTCTGAGGTAATTTTTATTTCTTCTTTCTTCTGGTAACTTGGGGTTAGTATGTTCCTCTTTTGTTAGTTTTTGAGGTAAATAAATTTATTTATTTGAAATATTTATTTTTTATTGATGTAGGCTTTTAAAAAATATTGTATTTATTTATTTGACAGAGAGAGCACAAGCAGGGGGAGTAGCAGAGGGAGAGGGAGAAAAAGGCTCTCTGCGGATCATGGGATCATGACCTGAGCTGAAGCAGAGGTTTAACTGACTGAGCCACCCAGGTGCCCCTTAATGTAGACTTTTATTTCTGTTAGAAATCCTTTGGCTGCATTATGTATATCATATTATATATTATATATACATATACATTATATAATATATATATATATATATAATCTCAAATTATATTTTTGACCCAAAGGTTGTTCAGGAGTGTGTATTTGTAAATATTGCTTCTGCTATTGACTTCTATTTTCCTACCTATGGGAGCAGAAAATATACTTGATATAGTCAGTTCTTATATGAGTTAAAACTTGTTTTATGGCTTGGAGCTAAGTTTAGGCATTTACTTAACAAGAGTTGGTCGAATGACATAGAAACAAAAATGAGACTTGGAGGAATAATTACATCTTTAATCTTTCACTTTGTGACAGGATATTTGCCTTAGCATCCTATCACACTGCTCCGCTGTTATTACACAGTATTTTTTAACCCTAAGATAATTGCATAACAAGTATATATCGCAGTACACATTACATTTCTATTATTTCTCTATGTCTTGTTAGTATGCCCCACATAATTTACTCATGATGTTAGGCATTATTACGAAATTCCAGTTTTCTAAAGTTTGTGTACTTCTTTGTTGAAAGAGCCTCATAGTCCCACATTTTAGTCCATATTGATGTGATATATCTCTTAATTATGACTTTTCCATGTTTCTCATATGCTCAACGTAGTTTCTCAAGATTTCCTTCAATGCCATGAGGAATTGTATTAATATAAAAAATACACAAAACTAAATGTAAAACTACTATAATTCAGATTGCAGCTGAGGGACACAAAATGGCTATATTTCTCTATTTTCCATGTGCATTCAGCATATGATTTCAATATACCAGGCTCCCAGCTACCACAGATACTGCAACAAAGCACCTACCACCATATGGGCCCTGTCATCATGGTGTGTAATTGTGATTACAGGGAATTTGTCTCAGTTTAGAGAACTGGCAACAATTAATTTTTATACCTAATATGTACTCACAGAATGCTGAATTTAATTAAATGTGTGCATTATAAAAATAAATTTCATAAATGAACATAAACCTAGGGAACATAAAAAAACTGTTTTAATTTGCAGCCTTAAACAATTTACCAGTAATCACACATCTTTAAAGATAGGAGATAAATTTATTTATTAACAGATTAAATTAATTAGCAAATTGATTCCATTTTAAATATGTGGTTAGTTGGTTATCTAACTGGTTAATTAATTAAGACATGTTCGAATAAGTTTATGCCCCAAATTACTCTTCACCTGTGAAAAAAATAGGAAACATCTCCTTTAATTGTAGGGATTAATTGTCTTTTCC
>NW_025412347.1:0-3316 GCF_002201575.2 Neomonachus schauinslandi | reverse complement strand
ATAAAATCTTTAAAAAAAAATATGAACTTTGGAAGTTAACTTCCAGAAACAGGGTTTGGGATTGATGTTACCTCCTTGGTACCTGGTTTCTCCCCCTTGATTTTCCAGATACAAATCATCTTCTCACGTTTCAGCTACTTCATGTGCAATTCCAAAATAATACTAGTGTCTACTTGTTTTAGTTGTTGTTATATTGGATGAGACATTGCACATTAAGGGTTTCTCATAGTCTGGAATACTATCTTCTACAACTTTTTATCATCCTCGTTGTGTCTGACTTGCTACACATGTAGCATGTACATGAGAATCAGGGTCGTTCAGCTTTAATGTTTCGGATCTAATTGAGAAAAGGACCAGCCCGAAATATTGGTCAATGAGGCATTTAACATAGAACATACAGATGGGAATGGTGAAGCTTTGCTATTTCTGAGAAAACCACATTGAAGCGTGGATACAAATAAAAGAATGAATCTAAAAGGATATTGGATTCTGTGTAATCATAGATTTTATACAAACAGAATATAAGATAATATGATTTTTATCCTGTTTTATTATTAGTTTCAGAGGTAGAAATTAGTGATTCATCAACTGCAAACAATACCCAGTGTTCATTACATCAAGTGTCCTCCTTAATGCCCATCACCCAGTTACACCATCCCCCCACCCACCTCCCCTCCTATTTTTAATGTGCAATAAAACAACACACATGATTAGATATACTCTTGAATTGTAAATCTACCTTCACAATTGAATTAAATTGTTGACAGGAATTACCAAAGAATAAGTTTTTATCTTTTAATCTTTGTGCTTACTTTTTTAAAAATGGGAGACATTGTTTTATGTATCATAAATTCCATGTTATAGTACAATTTTTAAAAAATGTTATATTAAAATAGAAGAAACTGTTTCAAAATTAATAATCAAAGAACCTATTGCCTTAGAATTATTAGAATTACCATAGTTATGTGTGTGTTCTAGGTTTTAAGAAATTCATAAATGGTGGATTGAATGCATTGTCCAATCCAAACGTACTGTAAATATTGCGTCACTGAAACTATTCCTACACTTTAAAAAAATGTATAATTAAATGACATGTTAGTTTTCAAATAAATATTCATTTTACTTGAAAATGTTTGGGTGGGAAATATCTACTTATAGCTAATAAATATAATAGTAAGACAATTATTAAGGCTAATCTTTGTAGAGATATTGTATTGTGTCGTGCTATGGTATTATCTCTTAATTCTTAAAGAGAAGGATTCTATATTGCATTCCATTTTGCACATAATAAGGCTGAGATTAAAACAGATTTAAATTTAAATTATCTAAATTTACCCAACTACTAATCAGTAGAATGGGTATTCAAGCACAAGAAGTCTAGTCCTCAAATCTGTACTTCTATACTCATAAAGTTAGAGAAAACCATTGTATTGAGTCTTCCAAGGATCAGGGAGAACAATAGTGCTATCAGTTCTCTAATTTTCAAAATGTGCATTATTAAATAAGTCACATAACTTTCTGAAGTTTAATTTCCTGCTGGGGAAGTGTTTGTTGTAAAGACATTTAACATGACTTTTTATTTGGAAACATAAGATAGAATGAATGAAATGTCTGACATTATCACAATTTTTATTTAAAATGCTGTTAGCTTAAAGTCATTTCTTCTTCAATCATAAATCGACATAGGGCCTTCAAAATCATAATTAAAGTAACTTATCATCTGAAAAAATATATTTAAAGGTAGTTTTAAGCATGGGCATTAGCTGATAGTTTCAAATACAAGAATAGAGCACAAAGTGAACCACAGTGTTTTATATCGGCCCATGGATGGCAGCAACAATCCCCTTTGCTCTGAATCCCTGCAACCCTTACTGACGCCTCTTTTTGCCCCTTCGCATCACATATATATCGGCCCTCACCTCATTCAGCAAACTCCGAGACTGTCCCCTTCTTTTTCTACTTTGCATTTTAATCTCCACAAATCTCTTGAAATAAGCAGTCAGCACGATGGGATTTGACCTGGGAGAGATTCGCTTTGGTGGAGTTTGGGACACCTGGAAGACTCAGTGGTCTCCCTCCGCCTTATGTTCTCCTTCAAAGTCCACCCAAGCATCCCATGGTAATAACCCATTCCCCTGGTCGAAGACCCTCAGCTGAATTCTTCACATTCAGGACTTACTGTTGTTTACCCACATATACTCCGTTTGACACTGACCTCATTCAATGGAGGAAGAGACAAGGGGCAGATAGGGGGTATGGGGACTGACGTGTGAGTTTGAAAATAAGACCTGCTCTGGCCTTACTTCAGTGGAATTTGTTGGAAGCAAAGCTCAAATGAAGTCAGAGGATGGAGTTCAGTTTGGGCTTTGCCACCGATGTGTTGGGCGTCCATGAACTGGTTATTGATCAGAACCTGCCATGAAAAGGTTTGATCGCATCATCGTGAGATAACTTAATAGCTGATAAAACTTACTGGACATCAGTTTTTAATGTGTGTGTGTGCCAATTGGCACCTGTAATTATATGTATAATCATTTATTTCATAAACATCTGTGAATATCAAACCCTGTGGATACAGCTAAGGTAATTTGGGGGGGGGGAAGTGTCAAAAACAGAAAACCAGAGTCCCTACTCTTGATAACTATATTTTGAATTTTCAGTCCCAGCTATTTATTCCCAGCTCTGCATCTGCCACTAAGTGACAACACTTAATGGCTTCTTTCTTCCAGGAAATGTGAATGTGCGGAGATTAGCAGTTCACTTAGTATTAGCCTAAGTATATACAAGGAAGCAGTCTATGAAAGAAATTAAATATCATGTTCTTATAAAAAATTAAAAAGAAAACAAAATGAACCACAACAGAACAAACGAAGCCAGTGCTAGAAAACTGTCTAACAAACTATGAATTACCTGAATCTAGAAACAAGGAGACTGACTTAAGAGTGATGATAACA
This sequence comes from Neomonachus schauinslandi, assembly GCF_002201575.2. Taxonomy (NCBI): domain Eukaryota; kingdom Metazoa; phylum Chordata; class Mammalia; order Carnivora; family Phocidae; genus Neomonachus; species Neomonachus schauinslandi. The sequence goes on along the minus strand of NW_025412347.1, from coordinate 362 downwards.
TGTCCAAATCTTCCTATTGCATACCAAGTAAGTTAGAAGACTAGTGTTTTATCTCCTTATTCTTGTTATTGAAGCAATTTGTAATTCATATCTCTTCTCCAAAATGTCCTGACTCTGGGGTGGCTGAATTGAAGAATGTTTATATCACTTTCCTGTCATTCAGCAAATCCATAAAGGCGCAGATCTGTCTATTCACACCAAAAAATAAAGAGGAGAACTCTAGAATGCATATTGTAGGGTTCATATATTTGATGACATAGATGAAAGATTGTTTAAAAACAATACCAATCTTACCATGGTCACAGTTTCAAACAATTTATGTATCAAAACTAGTAGTTTTATCTGAATAATATACAGATGAC
>NW_025412346.1:0-3318 GCF_002201575.2 Neomonachus schauinslandi | reverse complement strand
GGGGGGGGCGGGCGATGAGGATCCCTGAGGGCCTCTCACATGTGCCAGAGTGAATTCAAGGCCCTGAGGCTGTGTCACGTTTCTCTCCGCGGTGGAAGGCTGTGCATCCTGTGGTGTGGTGAGTGTGTGGAATGGAGTCCCTGGGTCCGAGGCCCAGCAAATGGAGCCGCACAGGGCTCTGAGGCCTCGTGCCTGGCCGCCTGGCAATCTCTACAGAGCTCCCGAAAGGAGACGGGGCAGGAGCTGGACGATGAGGGCCTCTGCGCTCCCTTCGTGAAGGACAGGAAGGTGCCCCACACTGGCAACAGAGTCCAGCGCTGGCTCAGGGTGAGTGCAGGTGCTGGGCTGACTCACCCCCCAGGGCCCTGATGCAGCAAAGAGAAGAAACACTATTCCCATGTTTATTCACAACCTTGGTAGATTTGGGAACTAGTTTCCTACTCTTAGATCCATAAATTGAAAATTGAAAGTCACAAATTTCTACTTAAACAAATTGTCAAATAAGCAATTAACTTTGTAATTGTATCTATTATAGAGAGCCACTTCTGATTCTTTTCATCATCCACAAATATTTTTGCATTGCTGACCTCCAATTTTGCTTGGAATTTTGAGTTAAACTTTTATTTTAAAAAAATGGTAGCTTTTATTTAAATGTATTAAGTAACTCATTTCAAGAGATGAAAATTAGAGTAATATAACTGAAATCACTGGATATAAAACATATGATTAATCCTTAACATTATCAGGCAACAATGAAATAATGTTTTAAAAAATAAAATTGTTGGGGTGCCTGGATGGCTGAATTGATGAAGCATCTGCCTTTGGCTCAGGTCATGATCCCAGGGTCCTGGCTGGTTCCCTGCATTTAGCTCTCTGCTCAGTGGGGAGCCTGCTTCTCCCAATCTGCTGTTCCCTCTGCTTGTGCACTCTCTCTCTCTAATAAGAAAATAAATAAATAAAATTAAAAAAATAAAAATAAAAATAAAAAATAATTATTTTATTTATTTTAATTTTCATTTTTTTTAAGATTTTATTTATTTATTTCACAGAGAGATACACAGTGAGAAAGGGAACACAAGCAGGGGGAGTGTGAGAGGGGAAGCAGGCTTCCCGCTGAGCAGGGAGCCCATGGAGGGGCTCGAGCCCAGGACCCTGGGATCATGACCTGAGCTAAAGGCAGACGCTTAACAGCTGAGCTACCCAAGAGCCCCCCAAATAATGTTTTTAATAACCATCACTGTTGTGGGGTTATACAACTTACAAAATTTTAATTTAATTTAATTTTTAATTTTATTATTTTCATTTTTTCTTTTTCAGAGAGAGACAGAGGAAGAGGGAGAGAATCCATGCTGGGCATGGAGCCCAACACAAGGCTCTATTTCAGGACCCCGAGATCATGACCAGAGCCAAAATTAAGAGTCAGACTCTTCACTGACTGAACCACCCAGGTGCCCTTCAATATTTTACTTTAATAGAACTGCATATATTTATCACCATGTATTTGCATTTTTGAAATACTTTACCTATTTTACAACCTCTGATCATTCTAAACATATTGTTGAATATGAGTATTGCTAAGCATAATGTAAAATTCTGATGATAAAATGAGGAAGAAATGTACATGTTTCCTACTCCAGTTAGGAATACAAATATCCTGGGGTGCTTGGGTGGCTCAGTTGGTTAAGTGTCTGCTTGGGGTCCTGGGATTGAACCATGACTTGGGCTCTCTGATCAGCAGGGAGTCTGCTAGTCCCTACCCCTCTAACCCTTCCCCCACTCCGCTCATCCCACCCCTTCGGCCCCTCCCACTGCTCGTGTTCCCTCTCTCTCTCAAATAAATAAATAAATAAATAAATAAATAAATAAATAAATAAATAAGTAAGTAAGTAATAAATAAATAAATAAATAAATAAATAAATAAATAAATAAATAAATAAATAAATAAAATCTTAAAACAAAAAAAAGAATATAAGGATCCTGGAGGTCATGCTCTCTCAGGAGAGGACACACTGGGCTACTACTTAATCTTGATTCTATGTTACTTCAACAAGATGACCCACAACCGCTTTGTCCTCATAGACTTGAGATGATTTCAAGTCAATATAAGACCAGATAAATCTCAAATGCATACTTCTATATTCTTTTTGCCAAATCACTTAAGTAATATCACTATAACCTAGCCAGTTCAGAAGTATGCCTATAAAAATATAGGCATGTAAAAATGCAATTTAGTCTACATCATCATTGGAATGAAACACACACTTTTACATATAATGTCTGAGACTAGTGGCAGGTTTTACTTCGAAATGTGAGTTGTGGTAAACTCATCAAGGCACTATAATTTCTTCTAAATTACTTCAATGGAATCCGCAGGCTAAACAGTTACTGGATGGCTGAAGTGTTGTTCCTGTGAATGGTAGTTCTTTGCCTTCACAAAACCATGTCTTTGATAAAAAATAATAATAATAATAATAAAATTTTAAAAAAGATCTAGTCTTGAAAGTATGTTTTCTACCAGATAAACAGACATATAAATTTTATTTCATTAAATAAAGCATTTCAAATTCATTTCCACTGATATATATTGCCTCATATAAAGTCCATTCTTCTAGGATATTGTACTTGAATTGAAATATTAATCAAGGAATGAAATATGGATGTGCAAAATTAGATATAATAATGATTTCCAGCTACCGTTTTAGTGTAGTACTAAAAAAGTCACACCAATTTCTTGAATATATTTTTAATAAAATTATATTGAGGATCATCTATAGCAAAGAGTTATATAGAAAGAACCATGTATACTCTGCTTTTTTATGATGTATTCATTTATTTTATAGAAGGAAAACAACGTGCATGAGCCTGGGGGCTGGGGTAGAGAAAGAGAGGGAGGTTTTGTTTTGTTTTGTTTTTAAAGATTTTATTTAATTGAGAGAGAGTGAGAGACAGTACGAGATGGGGGAGGGTCAGAGGGAGAAGCACACTGGATCCTGGGACCCCGGGATCATGACCTGAGCTGAAGGCGGTCGCTTAACCAGCTGAGCCACCCAGGCGCCTGAGAGGGAGAGTTTTAAGCAGTCTCCACACTGAGCTGAGAGCCCAGTGGGGGTTCCATCTCAAGACCTGAGATACTGACCTGAGTTGAAACCAAGGGCTGTATGCTTAACCGACTGGGCCACCCAGGCGCCCAAACCACATGTATTCTTAATAATTAAGCTATTCAATGAGAAGCACTGCTGCAAAGAAACAGAACAATAAATTGAAAAAGAAAACTTTTAGAATCTATAATTTGAAACGTGTTAGCGACTATTACCACAT
>NW_025412345.1:0-3319 GCF_002201575.2 Neomonachus schauinslandi | reverse complement strand
CCAGGCTCCGAGGAGGCCCTGGGGAGTCCCAGGTGCAGGTGAAGCCCAGGTCCAGGTGAAGTAGAAGTCCAGATTCATGGAGGCCCAGGAGAGGTCCAGACCCAGGGTAGACCCATGAAAAGATCAAAGGGAGGTACAGCCCCAGGGGAAGCAAGGGGAGACCCAGGCCCAGGGAGGCCCAGGATTTGCCCAGGAGAGGCCCAAGAACAGGTGAGGCTCTGGAGCAGGTGAGGCCCTGGAGCAGGTACAGGTGAGGACAGGGACCGTGGAAGACCCAGGCGCAAGGGAGGCCCAGGTGCAGGTGAATTGGTAGTCCAGACCCAGGGCAGACGCAGGTATAGGTACAAGGAAGGTCCAGACCCAGGAGAGGCTCAGGTACAGGTACAGGGGAGGTCTATACCAAGGGGAGGTCTATGTCCAGGTGCAGGTGAGAAACAGACTCATGGATAGCCCAGGGGTGGTCCAGAGCCAGGGGAGGCCCAGGTGCGCTCCTGCACACCTGCCTGGGGGTGCTCCTGGAGCACCAGAGCCCCCGAGAGGGTGACGTTACGGTGACTGCACAGGTCCCCCACCTTCCCCGAGGCCCCTGGAGTGTCACCTCTCTGTCCTCCCACTGGCCCCTGGGCATCGACTCCGTGGTGAATGTGGGTGATTGGGCCTAAATGCTTCCCTCTGCTGGACACCCCCAGCTGCCCGTGTCCTGTGGGGTCTTCGGGCCTTGACATCACTGCTGCCTGAGGGGGCAGAGTCCTCCCTGGGCTCATATCTCCTGTGAAGCTCAGCATCCGTGCCCAAGGGGCCCATGTTCGTGCATTTGCTCCTTGTCTTTTGGGCCGGGCGTTGCCCTGGGACCCTGACCCTCACCTGAGCACCTGCCCATCTCGGAGGACGGGCACCTTTACATGCTCTCTTGCCGTGCACATGCCCCCTCTCTGTGGTCCGTAACTCGCTGGGGCTTCAGGGACCTTCTGTCCACCTGCTCTGCCCATCCTGACCACCCTTCCGAGCCCCTGGGCCCCAAGTTGTTCTCGGGGCACCCTGGGCTCAGCTCTATCCCTGTGGTGGGTCACCAGTGTGGGCAGCATCCTGGTCTTGTCCCCTCAACCAGGCAGCATCTGGCTCTGAGGGGGCGGTGTGAGGGGCCCCTTGCACCCCGTTTTACCTGTGGGAGGAAAAGATGCAGCAGGGTCTTTATAGGCTGGGACCTGGAGGTGAGCTTGTGCAGGGGAGGGGGGTGTTGCCGCAGAAGTTATTTTGTGCACAGGGAAATTCAGCACCTCCCAGGTAGAGACACAGGGCTGGGGCTCTGGGAGGGATCCCTGGCTGTCAGCAGCTGAGCAGTGGTGGGCAGCCAGCCCTGGGACCCTCAGGAGCCAGGCTTGAGGGCCCCGGGTCCGGGCTGGGTTTTGCTCTGGGTCCGTCACTGTGGTTTTAGCTTACGTAAACACACAGTGAGAAGTTCCTGTCAAAAAGCCTGATGGGTGGGGGAAGGACCCATTCATGCTGGAGACCCCGGTCCTTGCACCCCACTGAGCCTATCTGCATAGGTATCCCATGCACTTGCCCCACAGTTTTGGGCAACTGTGGGAGGGTTTGTCTGGACCCCCCAGCCCTGTCTCCCCGGGGAGTAGGTGAGGCCCCCCCTGCAGGGGTAGAGAGATGCCAAGCCTCCATGGGTAGGGCACAGGGGGTTTTGGGGCTGCTCTGGGTCCTTTGGGGGTTCCTGGTGGATCTGGGCTATGGGGCAGCCCTGGGGGGTCATGTTGGCTCCTTCGGGCAGTCTTTCCCAGACTCAGGGTGTGTGCCCAGATATGCCAAGGACTGGTCTGGGGGAGGGCGTGCACTTCTGGAAACCCCCGGATTTACAGTGTGGATGGAGGGTCCCAGGGCTCTCCAGGTGAGGACAGGTTTGGAGCAGCCTTAGGGGATCTCTGAGCACTGGGATGGATGGTCCAATCAGATTGGTGATCAACTCCTTAATTTCTCTTTCTTCTAATAAAATGATGAATGAAAGAGGACAGATCACAACGAACACCAAAGAAATACAAACAATTATAAGAACATATTATGAGCAACTCTATAACAGCAAATTAGATAATCTGGAAGAAATGGATGCATTCCTAGAGATATATCAAGTACCAAAACTGAACCAGGAAGAAATAGAAAACCTGAACAGACCTGTAACCACTAAGGAAATTGAAGCAGTCATCAAAAATCTCCCAACAAACAAAAGCCCAGGGCCAGATGGCTTCCCAGGGGAATTCTACCAAACATTTAAAGAAGAATTAATACCTATTCTTCTGAGACTGTTCCAAAAAATAGAAATGGAAGGAAAACTTCCCAACTCATTTTATGAGGCCACCATTACCCTGATCCCAAAACCAAAGACCCCATCAAAAAGGCGAATTACAGACCAATACCCTTGATGAACATGGATGCAAAAATTCTCACCAAAATACTTGCCAATAGGATCCAACAGTACGTTAAAAGGATTAGTCACCACGACCAAGAGATATTTATCCCTGGGCTGCAAGATTGGTTCAACATCTGCAAATCAATCAATATGATACAATACATCAATAAAAGAAAGAACAAGAACCATATGATCCTCTCGATAGATGCAGAAAAAGCACTCGACAAAGTACAGCATCCTTTCTTGATTAAAACTCTGCACAGTGTAGGGATAGAGGGAACATCTCTCGATATGATAAAAGCCATCTATGAAAAACCCACAGCGAATATCATTCTCAATGGGGACAAACTGAGAGCTTTCCCCCTAAGGTCAGGAATGCGGCAGGGATGTCCACTATCACTACTGCTATTCAACATAGTATTGGAAGTCCTAGCCACAGCAATCAGACAACAAAAAGAAATCAAAGGCATCCAAATCGGCAAAGAAGAAGTCAAACTCTCACTCTTTGCAGATGATATGATACTTTATGTGGTAAAACCAAAGACTCCACCCCACAACTGCTAGAACTCATAGAGGAATTCAGTAAAGTGGCAGGATATAAAATCAATGCACAGAAATCAGTGGCAATCCTATACACCAACAGTAAGACAGAAGAAAGAGAAATTAAGGAGCTGATCCCATTTACAATTGCACCCAAAACCATAAGATACCTAGGAATAAATCTAACCAAAGAGGCAAAGAATCTGTACTCAGAAAACTATAAAATACTCATAAAAGAAATTGAGGAACACACAAAGAAATGGAGGAATGTTCCATGCTTATGGATGGAAGAACAAATATTGTGAATATGTCAATGCTGCCTAGAGCAATCTACACATTCAATGCAATCCCCATCAAAATACCATC
>NW_025412344.1:0-3321 GCF_002201575.2 Neomonachus schauinslandi | reverse complement strand
TGAAATAGTCTTTGATACTGATTTCATTTTCAAAACCTTTAAATGTGAGATTTACTCCAGAGGCTGATAAATAAAGCAATAGAGCCAAGGGAATTGGTGAGCCTGGCTCCTGTGGGCCTCCCAAGGACTAGTTCTGTGAGCTGCCAGGACCCCGGCGGGACCAGGAGACCTGGCTAGGCAAACTCTCTGGAGGAGGACCCCTCACAGCTTCGGGCAAGCATCTGTGATTGTAGGCATGACAAATACCTTTGAACCTAATGCTTATTACTTGTTCACTGCATAGTTTAGTTATATATAAAAGTATATGACTCTAAATCAAGAGAAACTCTTTTGAGCAAAATGGGTTGTACGCTAAAATAAAACCATGTGTAATCTAAAGGGCTATATTTCTTTGAATAAGAAATTTTAAAACTTCAGTTTACATGATAATATCGAACGAATTCAAACCATTCTTATGACATTAACGTTCTAAGAGTAGTTTCCAATATTGTATTTCCTCCCATACTGCCTTTCATTATATTTTGTTTGTGGTCGCTTTTGAATATACCCAAGAAGCAGGATAATGATTCACTGAACTGGGGTTCAGAGATTAAGTGTCAACCTTTGCCAATCTCATTTATTCAGCACCCACCCCCCCCTTTTTTTTTCTGGAGTCTTTGAAACCAAATCTCAGAAATCATGATAGAACCTGTAGGAAAAGCAAAGGAAATGTCTTGCCAGCAAGACAGGATTGAGAAGCCAGAAAGAGGGATGGAATGTCCTGTGTCTGGCTGTTTGCCTAAGGCAGCTCCAGGAAAGGAAAGGGCTGTCACGTGCTCTCATTTACCTACAGGTATTGTAAAAAAGTGCTTTGCATTTCAGGGCAGAGAAGCCCAGGTTCCCTTGGTGAGCAAGGCCCAGCTGGAAGCAGCTGCCTGAGAAGGGCTGGAAGCCTGGTGTGGGGCAGCGGATCCCTGGCTCTGGGGAAAGTTCTTCCTTGTTATCAGCTGTAAACAGATAAGATTGGAGCCAACCCACCCACCAGACCTCCAGTGGCGCTTCTGACTCCCTTTGAGCTGACACAACGTGTGTGGGAAGTGGGACACCCTGTCCCAGGACTGAAGACCACCCCACCTCTGTGTCCTCAGTACTTCAAACAAGCTCTGGGGGAAATGTTCTGCAACAAATCAGGTGTAAGGGAATGCTCTGAGAGTGCGAAAGCAGTAGTTTTCAATGTGTACTGCCTATTGGGGTCTGAGGGGAAGCTCTGAATCCCTCCTAAAGCCACACCTCAAGGCCTCCTGCTCAGAATCCCTGGGCAGAGCCCAGCATCAGGATTGTTTACGCTGCTCAGGGGACTCCAGTATTTATTTATTTATTTTTTTTTTTGACAGATTTTTTTTTTTATATTTAAAAACAAAATCAACCTCCCCCAAGTAACCCCCCAAACAAACAAAAAATCAGATTAAATAAAATTTACAGTGAATATACCCAGCAAACATCTGTATGTGCAATTAAATACTGTCTGTTACTTCGGCACGAACCTCAAACAAACAATATACAAGTGTTCTGGGAGGTGGGGGGAGGCCCAAGTTTTAACTCTTTGGGGTTTGGGGAGACAAGATGGGGGAAGTGAGAGAAAGGGGAAATCAATTTTGCTTTTCTTAATTCTGTCCATATAAATATATTCATAAAGACCAGAAATGAAAAGGGAGCTTGGGATGGTAAGGAGATTGAATAGGGGAGTGTGGGACCCTCCCAATTCTACCTGACCAAAAAAATATGAAAAAAATTAATTTCATGGTGGGAGAAGAGATAAAAAATGACAGAAGAGGATGGGAAGGAGAGGGAAGCAAGGGGGGCCAACCAGGGGAAAATGAGGGGACCCATGGCAGGGGAGCAAGGAGGAGTCCAGTGCCAGTGTGTCTGTTCCATCTTCATCCCCACTGTCTCAGGCTCCAGTTCAGTGTCTGTCACCTTCCTTTCTGCCTCTGTCTGTGATCTGTCAGGATCCCTCGACCCCCTCCACCCTGCCCCCACCCCTACTGTGCCGGTCCCTTCCCCTCCTCCGTTTATTGGGAGCTGGCTCGCTCCAGGATCCTCAGGTCATAGTTCTTTTTGGCCACTCGAAGTTTGAAGCGACTCACAGAGTTGTTGAGGCGAAGAGAGGCATTCTGGGCAGCCAGGGGGCTGGGAAACACAGCCACGATGGTGTACAAGGCAGCAAGGTCCGCGTGGCGGCCATTCTCAGCAGGGGACTCCAGTATTTAGCCAGGACTGTGATTCTGCGGTCTGTGTTCTAGGTGGCTCTGTGCCCCCAGTGCTGGGAGTGCTCCTTTCTTGTCCTTGCATTCCTACCTTGTGGCCCAGGGCCTGATGTATGGTACCACACAATCTGGTGGTGATCTTATGAATAGAGGGATAAATGGATTATCACACCTACACCCATTTCTCAGTGAGGAAATTGAGACGTGCGAAGTTAAGAAACTGGCCTGGGGATGTGTGACTATTGGCTGTGTGGAGGCTTGAACCCAGGCTCATCTGATCTACACTCTGGTTTGATTCAAGTTGCTCTATTTTATTGTTTAATGTGGACCAGGCATACTATTCTCACTGAGTCACACAGATTGTTCTATTGTATTGGCATCCATTCTTATGACATAGACATTAATTTCTCCATTTTGTAGGTGAGAAAAGTGAGGTTTCAAGAGTTGAGGGCTTGGACAGTGTGCCTCACAGCCTTGGCCCAGGCGGTGAAAGCTGAGCTACCCCTCGCAACCATGACAGTGTGCTGCGGACCCCTGCGGGGGGCTCAGGGCTTCTGCGTGGGCACAGTGGAAAAGACTGGGTGGAGAGTCACTGCCCCAGTTCTGCAGGTAAGGCAGGGCTTTCTAGAGCAGGAAGTATTGATTTACCCCCACGGGGCCGTTACAGGGCAGTTACAGGACGTGGGCTCTGGGGGGCCGTGTTGAGAGCACTGCCTGCTAGAGGGAGGGAGGTCTTGTGGGAATGACAAGCAGGACCACCAGGGTCCTTAGGAGGGGTGGAAGGGCAGGAGGAGGAGCCGTGGGTGGAGCCAGGTGATGCAGGAGGAACTACCACATAGAAAGGCAGGACCCTGGGGGAGCTCTTGGATGCTTATGCGGGAAGTCATGAAGACCCCAGTAGGGATCAAGAGGGATTAAGAGAAAAGAATAAACTCTAAACAGATTTAATGACCAGTATCATTTTTCTCTAATTTTGGAAGATGTAATGTATTCTGATGTTAGGGTTAGGGTGGCCGGTGCCACGGGCGGCAAAGAATTGCACAAAGAGGGGCACCTGGGTGGCTGAGTCATTAAG
>NW_025412343.1:0-3323 GCF_002201575.2 Neomonachus schauinslandi | reverse complement strand
GATATGATGAAGGGATGGAATATGACTGTAAAGATGGAAATTATAAAAAATTTTATAAAAGGAATTGATAAGTAGTTGTTTGAAAAAAGAAAGAAGAGGATTTAAAAAAAGAAAAAAAAAGGGAGAGGAAGTGATCAGGCAGGGGAATAGAAAACACCATATATTAGAGATTTAGGGTATATTTTGATCTGTTAGAAGAAACTATCTCAAAATTTTAAAGAGAGAACAACTTATATATATAAGCCAAAAATACAGGTAACTACTATGAAGGGATAGAATATGACTCTAAAAATGAAAAATAAAAATGTTTTTTTTTTTTTTTAAAAAGGGATTGATAAGATGTTGGTTGAAAAAGGGAAAAAGAAAAATTCAAAAAAAAAAGAAAAAGAAAGTTAGAAAAAATTAATTTTGAAAGACTAAAGAATCATGGGGGAAGGAAAACATGAATTCTATGTGCAGTATTCCCCTAGCCCTGGAGTTCTGCCATTCTCATTGATTGGTAAACTTGGTCTTGGCCGGCTGTTCTTGCTGATCTTCTGGGGTAGGGGCCTGTTGCAGTGGTTCTCAAATGTCTTTGCCGGAGTTGGAATTGCCCTGCCCTTGCTGGGTCTGGTCTAAGTAATCTGTTCGGGTTTGCTCTCGGGAGCTTTTGTTCCCTGCAAGCTTTCCCTACAGCTTTGGAGGACAAGAGTGAAAATGGCAGCCTCCAATCTCCACCCTGGAGGAGCCGAGAACTCCGGGCCCCACTCCTCAGTGAGCCCCCAGAGAAAAGCAGTCAATCACTCCTGTCTCCCTGGTCTCCAGCCGCACTCCGTGCTCACCCGGCCTGTGACCAAGCATTTCCATCTCTGGCACATGACCCCGTTTGTTCTTCAAACCCAGCAGATCCCTGCAGTGTGCTCCCACATCACTCCTCACAGGGGAGGAATGGGAGTCTCCCCAGATCTGTCACTTGTTGGGTCCCTGCTGGAAAAGCAGTGGCCCAACTGTGCCATGGATCACGGTTTATGGCAACCCCAAGCTCAGAGCCCACTCCTCGGCTCCGTCTTTGCAGCCAGCTTCCCACTCTGATACTTGGGAGCTCTGGTGCACTCAGGCACCTCCAGTCTTTCTGTGACCCTGTGGGTCCTGAGACCACACTGTCCTAGCGAGAGTTCCACCCCTTGTTTAGCCACTGGAGGTCCCTCAGCGGAGCTGAACTCTAAAAGTTCCGATTTTGTGCTCCTCTGCTCTATCACTGCCAGTAGTGGCGGACAGAGGCCCCCCCCCCACCACCTATCCTCCCGAAATTCACCTCGGATTCACTTCTCTGCACGTCCCTCCTTCCAGAAAGTGGTCGCTTTTCTGTTCAGAGAGTTGCTGTTATTCTTTTCTTTGATCTCCTGTTGAGTTCGTAGGTGTTCAGAATGGTTTGATCCCTATCTAGATGAATTCCTGGGACCAGACAAAATTTATGTCTCCTACTCCTCTGCCATTTTGCTCCTCTCTGATGTCTTTCTAATGGGAAAAAATGCAGGGCTGGGTCAGGAGACCAAGGGACTCTATCATTACTTCATTAGATGCCCCAGGCTAGGTTACTTGACTTCTTTCGGCTTAATTTTCCTTATTTTAAGCAAAAGGTTATTCATATTAAATCACTGTTTCCCAAAATGTATTACAAGGATCACCTGTCCCTTGGGCTTTTTAGTATGTGTTAAAATACAGAGAGACCATTTTTAAATAGCCAAATCAGTTTTAGGAAAAGCTGAGAATTAAATGCATTTAATGTTTTGTTTTTTAATTAGAGGATTTCTTGAAGTCTTTTCTAGGGTGATGGGACATGTGAATCTCCCAGGTGATTACCTTGTCAGCTCATTTGATAAAAGGATCCCCTGTTTTTAGATGATATCTAGGAACTATGTTGAGCAGAACACATGTCAGAAAGCACCAGATGAGATGATCTCTAAAGACCTTGAGAGCTCAACATCCTTTGAATCTTGATCATCTTGTCTGCACTTTAGCTCTAGGTACATTCATGAGCTGGAAAGGATGTTAATAGGCATAGCACTTTTGACAGTAATTTACTAAGTCTCCTTGATGAAGTCAAACATTTAATTAAATATTCATTAGTTTCAAACCTGAGCCTTGTTAACCATGGATTTATTTCAAGCATGTATTAAGGGACCTTCCCTTTTTACAATCTCTTTATAGCTTATAGTGATGTACACACTCACCCCCAAAGCTTAAATTATGAATCAAAAACCAAATGCCTTCTAGAACATCTTGCTTCCATTCATTCTTTCCTTGTTCTTCCCTACTTCAGGTAGCCCTAAAGTAAACATTGTCAAGTTGAGACAGAATTAAACTCCATACAATAATAGCAAAATGTGTAGAAAGCAAAGACAGTATGTTACTTTGGGAAGAGAAAGGACTTTGGAATGGAATAGCCTGGGGGTTCAGCTCTTAGTTAACTTACCACCTGTGTATACTTTTGCATGCTTTATCCTTATCTCCAACCATTGTTGGTGTAAGCAGACTGTATACTTCCTGAGTATTATTAAAATTCATGAATTAAACATTGCTTTTCCATTTCCTGTAGCAGATCTAATGTTTCTTATGTGAACCTCCTCAAACTATTGGGTAGTATGATAGCATAAGCTCAGGTACTTAAACATACCTCAGTTTCTTCACTTTTAAACAATCTCCTTTCTTTAAAACAGTCACTTTCACTTTTGTGTAACAGTGCAGTCTTTTAGATGTCTGTCTCCCTCTTTTCCTCTTCAAGAATGGCATTGGGAATCTTTGAAAGGATTCTATATATACTACCCTTTACTTTCAAAGTTTGAACCAATTGAGAAATACAGCAAAGAAGTTAAACAAGATGACCAAAATACCACATTTCTTTGAATCCAGGGAAATGTACTGTTATTTTATATATTTTAGATAAAACACTGCTAATTAATATTTGACAATATGCTTTCTTATAATTTCTATTTTACTCTTATTGAGAGAAATTTAGACTTGGTTGTTCTTATATTTTTATTATGTATCAGTCTTATTCAAATATTAATAAAGAAAACAGGGGCACGTGGGTGGCTCAGTTGGTTAAGCGTCGGCCTTCGGTTCAGGTCATGATCCCAGGGTTCTGGGATTAAGCTCCACGTTGGGCTCCCTGCTCATTGGGGAGCCTGCTTCTCCCTCTCCCTGCTGCTCCCCCTGCTTGTGCTCTCTCTCTCTCTGTCAAATGAATAAATAAAATCCTTAAAAAGATAAAGGAAAGAAAGAGAAAGAGAGGAGAGAAAGAAAGAAAGAAAGAAAGAAAGAAAGAAAGAAAGAAAGAAAGA
>NW_025412342.1:0-3323 GCF_002201575.2 Neomonachus schauinslandi | reverse complement strand
GATATGATGAAGGGATGGAATATGACTGTAAAGATGGAAATTATAAAAAATTTTATAAAAGGAATTGATAAGTAGTTGTTTGAAAAAAGAAAGAAGAGGATTTAAAAAAAGAAAAAAAAAGGGAGAGGAAGTGATCAGGCAGGGGAATAGAAAACACCATATATTAGAGATTTAGGGTATATTTTGATCTGTTAGAAGAAACTATCTCAAAATTTTAAAGAGAGAACAACTTATATATATAAGCCAAAAATACAGGTAACTACTATGAAGGGATAGAATATGACTCTAAAAATGAAAAATAAAAATGTTTTTTTTTTTTTTTAAAAAGGGATTGATAAGATGTTGGTTGAAAAAGGGAAAAAGAAAAATTCAAAAAAAAAAGAAAAAGAAAGTTAGAAAAAATTAATTTTGAAAGACTAAAGAATCATGGGGGAAGGAAAACATGAATTCTATGTGCAGTATTCCCCTAGCCCTGGAGTTCTGCCATTCTCATTGATTGGTAAACTTGGTCTTGGCCGGCTGTTCTTGCTGATCTTCTGGGGTAGGGGCCTGTTGCAGTGGTTCTCAAATGTCTTTGCCGGAGTTGGAATTGCCCTGCCCTTGCTGGGTCTGGTCTAAGTAATCTGTTCGGGTTTGCTCTCGGGAGCTTTTGTTCCCTGCAAGCTTTCCCTACAGCTTTGGAGGACAAGAGTGAAAATGGCAGCCTCCAATCTCCACCCTGGAGGAGCCGAGAACTCCGGGCCCCACTCCTCAGTGAGCCCCCAGAGAAAAGCAGTCAATCACTCCTGTCTCCCTGGTCTCCAGCCGCACTCCGTGCTCACCCGGCCTGTGACCAAGCATTTCCATCTCTGGCACATGACCCCGTTTGTTCTTCAAACCCAGCAGATCCCTGCAGTGTGCTCCCACATCACTCCTCACAGGGGAGGAATGGGAGTCTCCCCAGATCTGTCACTTGTTGGGTCCCTGCTGGAAAAGCAGTGGCCCAACTGTGCCATGGATCACGGTTTATGGCAACCCCAAGCTCAGAGCCCACTCCTCGGCTCCGTCTTTGCAGCCAGCTTCCCACTCTGATACTTGGGAGCTCTGGTGCACTCAGGCACCTCCAGTCTTTCTGTGACCCTGTGGGTCCTGAGACCACACTGTCCTAGCGAGAGTTCCACCCCTTGTTTAGCCACTGGAGGTCCCTCAGCGGAGCTGAACTCTAAAAGTTCCGATTTTGTGCTCCTCTGCTCTATCACTGCCAGTAGTGGCGGACAGAGGCCCCCCCCCCACCACCTATCCTCCCGAAATTCACCTCGGATTCACTTCTCTGCACGTCCCTCCTTCCAGAAAGTGGTCGCTTTTCTGTTCAGAGAGTTGCTGTTATTCTTTTCTTTGATCTCCTGTTGAGTTCGTAGGTGTTCAGAATGGTTTGATCCCTATCTAGATGAATTCCTGGGACCAGACAAAATTTATGTCTCCTACTCCTCTGCCATTTTGCTCCTCTCTGATGTCTTTCTAATGGGAAAAAATGCAGGGCTGGGTCAGGAGACCAAGGGACTCTATCATTACTTCATTAGATGCCCCAGGCTAGGTTACTTGACTTCTTTCGGCTTAATTTTCCTTATTTTAAGCAAAAGGTTATTCATATTAAATCACTGTTTCCCAAAATGTATTACAAGGATCACCTGTCCCTTGGGCTTTTTAGTATGTGTTAAAATACAGAGAGACCATTTTTAAATAGCCAAATCAGTTTTAGGAAAAGCTGAGAATTAAATGCATTTAATGTTTTGTTTTTTAATTAGAGGATTTCTTGAAGTCTTTTCTAGGGTGATGGGACATGTGAATCTCCCAGGTGATTACCTTGTCAGCTCATTTGATAAAAGGATCCCCTGTTTTTAGATGATATCTAGGAACTATGTTGAGCAGAACACATGTCAGAAAGCACCAGATGAGATGATCTCTAAAGACCTTGAGAGCTCAACATCCTTTGAATCTTGATCATCTTGTCTGCACTTTAGCTCTAGGTACATTCATGAGCTGGAAAGGATGTTAATAGGCATAGCACTTTTGACAGTAATTTACTAAGTCTCCTTGATGAAGTCAAACATTTAATTAAATATTCATTAGTTTCAAACCTGAGCCTTGTTAACCATGGATTTATTTCAAGCATGTATTAAGGGACCTTCCCTTTTTACAATCTCTTTATAGCTTATAGTGATGTACACACTCACCCCCAAAGCTTAAATTATGAATCAAAAACCAAATGCCTTCTAGAACATCTTGCTTCCATTCATTCTTTCCTTGTTCTTCCCTACTTCAGGTAGCCCTAAAGTAAACATTGTCAAGTTGAGACAGAATTAAACTCCATACAATAATAGCAAAATGTGTAGAAAGCAAAGACAGTATGTTACTTTGGGAAGAGAAAGGACTTTGGAATGGAATAGCCTGGGGGTTCAGCTCTTAGTTAACTTA
This sequence comes from Neomonachus schauinslandi, assembly GCF_002201575.2. Classification (NCBI taxonomy): domain Eukaryota; kingdom Metazoa; phylum Chordata; class Mammalia; order Carnivora; family Phocidae; genus Neomonachus; species Neomonachus schauinslandi. The sequence continues at coordinate 869 of NW_025412342.1, read as the reverse complement.
CCACCTGTGTATACTTTTGCATGCTTTATCCTTATCTCCAACCATTGTTGGTGTAAGCAGACTGTATACTTCCTGAGTATTATTAAAATTCATGAATTAAACATTGCTTTTCCATTTCCTGTAGCAGATCTAATGTTTCTTATGTGAACCTCCTCAAACTATTGGGTAGTATGATAGCATAAGCTCAGGTACTTAAACATACCTCAGTTTCTTCACTTTTAAACAATCTCCTTTCTTTAAAACAGTCACTTTCACTTTTGTGTAACAGTGCAGTCTTTTAGATGTCTGTCTCCCTCTTTTCCTCTTCAAGAATGGCATTGGGAATCTTTGAAAGGATTCTATATATACTACCCTTTACTTTCAAAGTTTGAACCAATTGAGAAATACAGCAAAGAAGTTAAACAAGATGACCAAAATACCACATTTCTTTGAATCCAGGGAAATGTACTGTTATTTTATATATTTTAGATAAAACACTGCTAATTAATATTTGACAATATGCTTTCTTATAATTTCTATTTTACTCTTATTGAGAGAAATTTAGACTTGGTTGTTCTTATATTTTTATTATGTATCAGTCTTATTCAAATATTAATAAAGAAAACAGGGGCACGTGGGTGGCTCAGTTGGTTAAGCGTCGGCCTTCGGTTCAGGTCATGATCCCAGGGTTCTGGGATTAAGCTCCACGTTGGGCTCCCTGCTCATTGGGGAGCCTGCTTCTCCCTCTCCCTGCTGCTCCCCCTGCTTGTGCTCTCTCTCTCTCTGTCAAATGAATAAATAAAATCCTTAAAAAGATAAAGGAAAGAAAGAGAAAGAGAGGAGAGAAAGAAAGAAAGAAAGAAAGAAAGAAAGAAAGAAAGAAAGAAAGA
>NW_025412341.1:0-3323 GCF_002201575.2 Neomonachus schauinslandi | reverse complement strand
TCTTTCTTTCTTTCTTTCTTTCTTTCTTTCTTTCTTTCTTTCTTTCTCTCCTCTCTTTCTCTTTCTTTCCTTTATCTTTTTAAGGATTTTATTTATTCATTTGACAGAGAGAGAGAGAGCACAAGCAGGGGGAGCAGCAGGGAGAGGGAGAAGCAGGCTCCCCAATGAGCAGGGAGCCCAACGTGGAGCTTAATCCCAGAACCCTGGGATCATGACCTGAACCGAAGGCCGACGCTTAACCAACTGAGCCACCCACGTGCCCCTGTTTTCTTTATTAATATTTGAATAAGACTGATACATAATAAAAATATAAGAACAACCAAGTCTAAATTTCTCTCAATAAGAGTAAAATAGAAATTATAAGAAAGCATATTGTCAAATATTAATTAGCAGTGTTTTATCTAAAATATATAAAATAACAGTACATTTCCCTGGATTCAAAGAAATGTGGTATTTTGGTCATCTTGTTTAACTTCTTTGCTGTATTTCTCAATTGGTTCAAACTTTGAAAGTAAAGGGTAGTATATATAGAATCCTTTCAAAGATTCCCAATGCCATTCTTGAAGAGGAAAAGAGGGAGACAGACATCTAAAAGACTGCACTGTTACACAAAAGTGAAAGTGACTGTTTTAAAGAAAGGAGATTGTTTAAAAGTGAAGAAACTGAGGTATGTTTAAGTACCTGAGCTTATGCTATCATACTACCCAATAGTTTGAGGAGGTTCACATAAGAAACATTAGATCTGCTACAGGAAATGGAAAAGCAATGTTTAATTCATGAATTTTAATAATACTCAGGAAGTATACAGTCTGCTTACACCAACAATGGTTGGAGATAAGGATAAAGCATGCAAAAGTATACACAGGTGGTAAGTTAACTAAGAGCTGAACCCCCAGGCTATTCCATTCCAAAGTCCTTTCTCTTCCCAAAGTAACATACTGTCTTTGCTTTCTACACATTTTGCTATTATTGTATGGAGTTTAATTCTGTCTCAACTTGACAATGTTTACTTTAGGGCTACCTGAAGTAGGGAAGAACAAGGAAAGAATGAATGGAAGCAAGATGTTCTAGAAGGCATTTGGTTTTTGATTCATAATTTAAGCTTTGGGGGTGAGTGTGTACATCACTATAAGCTATAAAGAGATTGTAAAAAGGGAAGGTCCCTTAATACATGCTTGAAATAAATCCATGGTTAACAAGGCTCAGGTTTGAAACTAATGAATATTTAATTAAATGTTTGACTTCATCAAGGAGACTTAGTAAATTACTGTCAAAAGTGCTATGCCTATTAACATCCTTTCCAGCTCATGAATGTACCTAGAGCTAAAGTGCAGACAAGATGATCAAGATTCAAAGGATGTTGAGCTCTCAAGGTCTTTAGAGATCATCTCATCTGGTGCTTTCTGACATGTGTTCTGCTCAACATAGTTCCTAGATATCATCTAAAAACAGGGGATCCTTTTATCAAATGAGCTGACAAGGTAATCACCTGGGAGATTCACATGTCCCATCACCCTAGAAAAGACTTCAAGAAATCCTCTAATTAAAAAACAAAACATTAAATGCATTTAATTCTCAGCTTTTCCTAAAACTGATTTGGCTATTTAAAAATGGTCTCTCTGTATTTTAACACATACTAAAAAGCCCAAGGGACAGGTGATCCTTGTAATACATTTTGGGAAACAGTGATTTAATATGAATAACCTTTTGCTTAAAATAAGGAAAATTAAGCCGAAAGAAGTCAAGTAACCTAGCCTGGGGCATCTAATGAAGTAATGATAGAGTCCCTTGGTCTCCTGACCCAGCCCTGCATTTTTTCCCATTAGAAAGACATCAGAGAGGAGCAAAATGGCAGAGGAGTAGGAGACATAAATTTTGTCTGGTCCCAGGAATTCATCTAGATAGGGATCAAACCATTCTGAACACCTACGAACTCAACAGGAGATCAAAGAAAAGAATAACAGCAACTCTCTGAACAGAAAAGCGACCACTTTCTGGAAGGAGGGACGTGCAGAGAAGTGAATCCGAGGTGAATTTCGGGAGGATAGGTGGTGGGGGGGGGGCCTCTGTCCGCCACTACTGGCAGTGATAGAGCAGAGGAGCACAAAATCGGAACTTTTAGAGTTCAGCTCCGCTGAGGGACCTCCAGTGGCTAAACAAGGGGTGGAACTCTCGCTAGGACAGTGTGGTCTCAGGACCCACAGGGTCACAGAAAGACTGGAGGTGCCTGAGTGCACCAGAGCTCCCAAGTATCAGAGTGGGAAGCTGGCTGCAAAGACGGAGCCGAGGAGTGGGCTCTGAGCTTGGGGTTGCCATAAACCGTGATCCATGGCACAGTTGGGCCACTGCTTTTCCAGCAGGGACCCAACAAGTGACAGATCTGGGGAGACTCCCATTCCTCCCCTGTGAGGAGTGATGTGGGAGCACACTGCAGGGATCTGCTGGGTTTGAAGAACAAACGGGGTCATGTGCCAGAGATGGAAATGCTTGGTCACAGGCCGGGTGAGCACGGAGTGCGGCTGGAGACCAGGGAGACAGGAGTGATTGACTGCTTTTCTCTGGGGGCTCACTGAGGAGTGGGGCCCGGAGTTCTCGGCTCCTCCAGGGTGGAGATTGGAGGCTGCCATTTTCACTCTTGTCCTCCAAAGCTGTAGGGAAAGCTTGCAGGGAACAAAAGCTCCCGAGAGCAAACCCGAACAGATTACTTAGACCAGACCCAGCAAGGGCAGGGCAATTCCAACTCCGGCAAAGACATTTGAGAACCACTGCAACAGGCCCCTACCCCAGAAGATCAGCAAGAACAGCCGGCCAAGACCAAGTTTACCAATCAATGAGAATGGCAGAACTCCAGGGCTAGGGGAATACTGCACATAGAATTCATGTTTTCCTTCCCCCATGATTCTTTAGTCTTTCAAAATTAATTTTTTCTAACTTTCTTTTTCTTTTTTTTTTGAATTTTTCTTTTTCCCTTTTTCAACCAACATCTTATCAATCCCTTTTTAAAAAAAAAAAAAAACATTTTTATTTTTCATTTTTAGAGTCATATTCTATCCCTTCATAGTAGTTACCTGTATTTTTGGCTTATATATATAAGTTGTTCTCTCTTTAAAATTTTGAGATAGTTTCTTCTAACAGATCAAAATATACCCTAAATCTCTAATATATGGTGTTTTCTATTCCCCTGCCTGATCACTTCCTCTCCCTTTTTTTTTCTTTTTTTAAATCCTCTTCTTTCTTTTTTCAAACAACTACTTATCAATTCCTTTTATAAAATTTTTTATAATTTCCATCTTTACAGTCATATTCCATCCCTTCATCATATC
>NW_025412340.1:0-3323 GCF_002201575.2 Neomonachus schauinslandi | reverse complement strand
TCTTTCTTTCTTTCTTTCTTTCTTTCTTTCTTTCTTTCTTTCTTTCTCTCCTCTCTTTCTCTTTCTTTCCTTTATCTTTTTAAGGATTTTATTTATTCATTTGACAGAGAGAGAGAGAGCACAAGCAGGGGGAGCAGCAGGGAGAGGGAGAAGCAGGCTCCCCAATGAGCAGGGAGCCCAACGTGGAGCTTAATCCCAGAACCCTGGGATCATGACCTGAACCGAAGGCCGACGCTTAACCAACTGAGCCACCCACGTGCCCCTGTTTTCTTTATTAATATTTGAATAAGACTGATACATAATAAAAATATAAGAACAACCAAGTCTAAATTTCTCTCAATAAGAGTAAAATAGAAATTATAAGAAAGCATATTGTCAAATATTAATTAGCAGTGTTTTATCTAAAATATATAAAATAACAGTACATTTCCCTGGATTCAAAGAAATGTGGTATTTTGGTCATCTTGTTTAACTTCTTTGCTGTATTTCTCAATTGGTTCAAACTTTGAAAGTAAAGGGTAGTATATATAGAATCCTTTCAAAGATTCCCAATGCCATTCTTGAAGAGGAAAAGAGGGAGACAGACATCTAAAAGACTGCACTGTTACACAAAAGTGAAAGTGACTGTTTTAAAGAAAGGAGATTGTTTAAAAGTGAAGAAACTGAGGTATGTTTAAGTACCTGAGCTTATGCTATCATACTACCCAATAGTTTGAGGAGGTTCACATAAGAAACATTAGATCTGCTACAGGAAATGGAAAAGCAATGTTTAATTCATGAATTTTAATAATACTCAGGAAGTATACAGTCTGCTTACACCAACAATGGTTGGAGATAAGGATAAAGCATGCAAAAGTATACACAGGTGGTAAGTTAACTAAGAGCTGAACCCCCAGGCTATTCCATTCCAAAGTCCTTTCTCTTCCCAAAGTAACATACTGTCTTTGCTTTCTACACATTTTGCTATTATTGTATGGAGTTTAATTCTGTCTCAACTTGACAATGTTTACTTTAGGGCTACCTGAAGTAGGGAAGAACAAGGAAAGAATGAATGGAAGCAAGATGTTCTAGAAGGCATTTGGTTTTTGATTCATAATTTAAGCTTTGGGGGTGAGTGTGTACATCACTATAAGCTATAAAGAGATTGTAAAAAGGGAAGGTCCCTTAATACATGCTTGAAATAAATCCATGGTTAACAAGGCTCAGGTTTGAAACTAATGAATATTTAATTAAATGTTTGACTTCATCAAGGAGACTTAGTAAATTACTGTCAAAAGTGCTATGCCTATTAACATCCTTTCCAGCTCATGAATGTACCTAGAGCTAAAGTGCAGACAAGATGATCAAGATTCAAAGGATGTTGAGCTCTCAAGGTCTTTAGAGATCATCTCATCTGGTGCTTTCTGACATGTGTTCTGCTCAACATAGTTCCTAGATATCATCTAAAAACAGGGGATCCTTTTATCAAATGAGCTGACAAGGTAATCACCTGGGAGATTCACATGTCCCATCACCCTAGAAAAGACTTCAAGAAATCCTCTAATTAAAAAACAAAACATTAAATGCATTTAATTCTCAGCTTTTCCTAAAACTGATTTGGCTATTTAAAAATGGTCTCTCTGTATTTTAACACATACTAAAAAGCCCAAGGGACAGGTGATCCTTGTAATACATTTTGGGAAACAGTGATTTAATATGAATAACCTTTTGCTTAAAATAAGGAAAATTAAGCCGAAAGAAGTCAAGTAACCTAGCCTGGGGCATCTAATGAAGTAATGATAGAGTCCCTTGGTCTCCTGACCCAGCCCTGCATTTTTTCCCATTAGAAAGACATCAGAGAGGAGCAAAATGGCAGAGGAGTAGGAGACATAAATTTTGTCTGGTCCCAGGAATTCATCTAGATAGGGATCAAACCATTCTGAACACCTACGAACTCAACAGGAGATCAAAGAAAAGAATAACAGCAACTCTCTGAACAGAAAAGCGACCACTTTCTGGAAGGAGGGACGTGCAGAGAAGTGAATCCGAGGTGAATTTCGGGAGGATAGGTGGTGGGGGGGGGGCCTCTGTCCGCCACTACTGGCAGTGATAGAGCAGAGGAGCACAAAATCGGAACTTTTAGAGTTCAGCTCCGCTGAGGGACCTCCAGTGGCTAAACAAGGGGTGGAACTCTCGCTAGGACAGTGTGGTCTCAGGACCCACAGGGTCACAGAAAGACTGGAGGTGCCTGAGTGCACCAGAGCTCCCAAGTATCAGAGTGGGAAGCTGGCTGCAAAGACGGAGCCGAGGAGTGGGCTCTGAGCTTGGGGTTGCCATAAACCGTGATCCATGGCACAGTTGGGCCACTGCTTTTCCAGCAGGGACCCAACAAGTGACAGATCTGGGGAGACTCCCATTCCTCCCCTGTGAGGAGTGATGTGGGAGCACACTGCAGGGATCTGCTGGGTTTGAAGAACAAACGGGGTCATGTGCCAGAGATGGAAATGCTTGGTCACAGGCCGGGTGAGCACGGAGTGCGGCTGGAGACCAGGGAGACAGGAGTGATTGACTGCTTTTCTCTGGGGGCTCACTGAGGAGTGGGGCCCGGAGTTCTCGGCTCCTCCAGGGTGGAGATTGGAGGCTGCCATTTTCACTCTTGTCCTCCAAAGCTGTAGGGAAAGCTTGCAGGGAACAAAAGCTCCCGAGAGCAAACCCGAACAGATTACTTAGACCAGACCCAGCAAGGGCAGGGCAATTCCAACTCCGGCAAAGACATTTGAGAACCACTGCAACAGGCCCCTACCCCAGAAGATCAGCAAGAACAGCCGGCCAAGACCAAGTTTACCAATCAATGAGAATGGCAGAACTCCAGGGCTAGGGGAATACTGCACATAGAATTCATGTTTTCCTTCCCCCATGATTCTTTAGTCTTTCAAAATTAATTTTTTCTAACTTTCTTTTTCTTTTTTTTTTGAATTTTTCTTTTTCCCTTTTTCAACCAACATCTTATCAATCCCTTTTTAAAAAAAAAAAAAAACATTTTTATTTTTCATTTTTAGAGTCATATTCTATCCCTTCATAGTAGTTACCTGTATTTTTGGCTTATATATATAAGTTGTTCTCTCTTTAAAATTTTGAGATAGTTTCTTCTAACAGATCAAAATATACCCTAAATCTCTAATATATGGTGTTTTCTATTCCCCTGCCTGATCACTTCCTCTCCCTTTTTTTTTCTTTTTTTAAATCCTCTTCTTTCTTTTTTCAAACAACTACTTATCAATTCCTTTTATAAAATTTTTTATAATTTCCATCTTTACAGTCATATTCCATCCCTTCATCATATC
>NW_025412339.1:0-3324 GCF_002201575.2 Neomonachus schauinslandi | reverse complement strand
CTATTCTGGAGAATGTTCCATGGGCACTAGAGAAGAATGTGTATTCCGTTGCTTTGGGGTGGAATGTTCTGAATATGTCTGTAAAGTCCATTTGGTCCAGTGTGTCATTTAAAGTCTTTATTTCCTTGTTGATCTTTTGATTAGATGATCTGTCCATTTCAGTGAGGGGGGTGTTAAAGTCCCCCACTATTATTGTATTGTTGTCGATGTGTTTCTTTGCTTTTGTTATTAATTGCCTTATATAATTGGCTGCTCCCCTGTTAGGGGCATAGATATTTACAATTGTTAGATCTTCTTGTTGGATAGATCCTTTAAGTATGATATAGTGTCCTTTCTCATCTCTTATTACAGTCTTTGGTTTAAAATCTAATTTGTCTGATATAAGGATTGCCACCCCAGCTTTCTTTTGGTGTCCATTAGCATGGTAAATGGTTTTCCACCCCCTCACTTTCAATCTGGGGCTGTCTTTGGGTCGAAAATGAGTCTCTTGCAGACAGCATATCGATGGGTCTTGTTTTTTAATCCAGTCTGATAGCCTGTGTCTTTTGATTGGGGCATTGAGCCCATTTACATTCAGGGTAACTATTGAAAGATAGGAATTTAGTGCCATTGTATTGCCTGTAAGGTGACTGTTACCGTATATTGTCTGTGTTCCTTTCTGGTCTATGTTGCTTTTGGGGTCTCTCTTTGCTTAGAGGACTCCTTTCAAGATTTCCTGTAGGGCTGGTTTTGTGTTTGCAAATTCCTTTAGTTTCTGTTTGTCCTGGAAGCTTTTTATCTCTCCTTCAATTTTCAATGACAGCCTAGCTGGATATAGTATTCTTGGCTGCATATTTTTCTCGTTTAGTGCTCTGAATATTCCTGCCAGTCCTTTCTGGCCTGCCAGGTCTCTGTGGATAGGTCTGTTGCCAATCTAATGTTTCTACCATTGTAGGTTACATATCTCTTCTCCCGAGCTGCTTTCAGGATTTTCTCTTTGTCTATGAGACTCGTAAGTTTTACTATTAGATGTCGGGGTGTTGACCTATTTTTATTGATTTTGAGAGGGGTTCTCTGTGCTTCCTGGATTTTCATGCCTGTTTCCTTCCCCAAATTAGGGAAGTTCTCTGCTATAATTTGCTCCATTATACCTTCTGCCCCTCTCTCTCTTTCTTCTTCTTCTGGGATCCCAATTATTCTAATGTTGTTTCGTCTTATGGTATCGCTTATCTCTCGAATTCTGCCCTCGTGATCCAGTAGTTGTTTATCTCTCTTTTTCTCAGCTTCTTTATTTTCCATCATTTCATCTTCTATATTACTGATTCTCTCTTCTGCCTCATTTATCCTAGCAGTAAGTGCCCCCATATTTGATTGCACCTCATTAATAGCCTTTTTGATTTCTACTTGGTTAGATTTTAGCTCTTTTACTTCTCCAGAAAGGGTTTCTCTAATAACTTCCATATTTTTTTCAAGCCCAGCTAGTATCTTTAAAGTGATGATTCTGAACTCTAGATCTGACATTGTACTAATGTCCGTATTGAGTAGGTCCCTGGCAGTCGGTAGTACCTCTTGTTCTTTTTGTTGAGGTGATTTTTTCTGTCTTGTCATTTTGCAGAGGAGAATAGATTAATGAGAGAACAAAATGCTAGCAGAGTAACCACGTCCCCAGAAAATGTACTATAAACAAATCAGAAAAGACCTGAAGCAGTGGAAAAAGAAACGGAAAGAGAGAAAAAAGAAAAAGAAAAAATAGAAAAAGATAAAGATAAAAACAAACAAAAACAAACAAAACAAAACAACAACAACAAAAAAAACCAGAATGTGATCAAATATGATCAGGCTGGTGTATAGATCAGTGCCACACACTTTATTTGGGGTGTATTTTGGTCTTTTGGAAGAAAGTGCCTCCCAAAATTTTAAAGAAAGAAAAACTTATATATGTACAAAAATAAGGGTTGATATGATGAAGGGATCGAATATGACTGTAAAGATGGAAATTATAAAAAATTTTATAAAAGGAATTGATAAGAAGTTGTTTGAAAAAAGAAAGAAGAGGATTCAAAAAAAAAGAAAAAAGAAAAAAAAATGGGAGAGAATGTGATCAGACAGGGCAGTAGAAAAAACCACATACTAGAGATTTAGGGTATATTTTGATCTGTTAGAAGAAACTATCTCAAAATTTTAAAGAGAGAACAACTTATATATATATGCCAAAAATATGGGTAACTACTATGAAGGGATAGAATATGACTCTGAAAATGAAAAATAAAAATATTTTTTTAAAAAAGGGATTGTGGGGCGCCTGGGTGGCTCAGCCGGTTAAGTGTCTGCCTTCAGCTCAGGTCATGATCCCAGGGTCCTGGGATCAAGCCCCGCATCGGGCTCCCTGCTCCGCAGGAAGCCTGCTTCTCCCTCTCCCACTCCCCCTGCTCGTGTTCCCTCTCTCACTGTGTCTCTCTCTCTCAAATAAATAAATAAAATCTTTAAAAAAAATAAATAAATAAAAAGGGATTGATAAGATGTTGGTTGAAAAAGGGAAAAAGAATAATTCAAAAAAAAAAACCAGTTAAAAAAAATTAACTTTGAAAGACTAAAGAATCATGGTAAAAAAGCCATGGATTCTATGTGCGGTATTCCCCTAGTGTTGAGGTTCTGTCATTCTCATTGATGGGTAAACTTGGTCTTGGCTGGCTGTTCTCGCTGATCTTCTGGGGAGGGGCCTGTTGCCGTGGTTTCCAAATGTCTTTGCCGGAGGCAGAATTGCCCTGCCCTTGCCCCCTCCCGGCTAAGTAATCTGCTCAGGTTTGCTCTCCGGAGCTTTTGTTCCTTGCGAGCTTTCCCTACAGCTTTGGAGGCGGAGGGTGGAAATGGCGGCCTCCCAATCTCCGCCCCTGAGGAGCCGAGAACTCGGGGCCCCGCTCCTCAGTGAGCCCCCAGAGAAAAGCCATCAGTCACTCCCGACTCCCCAATCTCCGGCCGCAGTTCATGTTCACCCGGCCTGTGATCGCGCGTTTCTATCTCTGGCACCCGACCCCGGGTGGAGTCTCCAAACCCAGCAGATCCCTGCGGTGCACTCCCGTGCGGCTCCTCCCAGGGGAGGAAGGTGAGTCTCCCCGGATCTGCCTCTTGTTGTGTCCCTGCTGGAGGAGCAGTGGCCCGACTGTGCCGCGGATCACGGTTTATGGCAACCCCGAGCTGAGAGCCCGCGCCTCGGCTCCGCCTCTGCAGCCGGCTTCCCTGCTCCGTTACCTGGGAGCTCTGCCACACTCAGGCACCCCCAGTCTTTCTGTGGCCCCGAGGGTCCTGAGACCACACTGTCCCGGAGGGTTCCACCCCCCGCTTAGC
>NW_025412338.1:0-3326 GCF_002201575.2 Neomonachus schauinslandi | reverse complement strand
GGATGAAATAAATTGAAGATGACAGGAAGAAATGGAAAGATTTTCATACTCATGGGTTGGAAGAACAGAATGTGAAAAGGTCTATAGTACCCAAAGCAATCCACACATTTAATGCAATCCCTATCAAAATACCAACAGCACTTTTCACAGAGCTAGAACAAGCAATCCTAAAATTTGTATAGAACCAGAAAACATCCCTAATAGCCAAAGCAATACTGAAAAGAAAAAAAAAAAGGATATGGGAGGCAGCACGATTCCAATCTTCAAAATATATCAAAAGGCTTAGTAATCAAAATAGTATGGTACTGTCATAAAAACAGACATAGAAGGGAGGGGCGGAGAAAGACGCTGGAGGAGTAGGAGACTTGGATTTTGTCTGGTCCCAGAAATTCAGCTGGATATGGATCAAACCATTCTGAACACCTACAAACTGAACAGGAGATCGAAGAAAAGAATAGCAACAACTCTCTGAACAGAAAAGCAACCACTTTCTGGAAGGTAGGATGTGTGGAGAAGTGAATCTGAGGCAATATTTGGGAGGATAGATGGTGGGGGTTGGGGCCTCCGTTGGCCGCTTCTGGCAAGTGATAGAGCTTGGGAGCACAAAATCAGAGCATTTAAAAGTCTGCTCCACTGAGGGACATAGCTCCAGTGCCTAAGCAGGGGATGGAACCCTCGCTGGGACAGTATGGTTTCAGGACCCTCAGGGTCACAGAAAGACCGGGGGTGCCTGAGTGTGGAAGAGCTCCCAGGTATCGGAGCGGGGAAGCCAGCTGCAGAGATGGAGCCGAGGATTGGGCTCTCAGCTCGGGGTTGCCACAAACCACGATCCGCAGCACAGTCGGGCCATTGCTTCTCCAGCAGCGACCCAACAAGCGGCAGATCCGGGGAGACTCCCCTTCCTCCCCGGGAGGAGCGGCACGGGAGCGCACCGTAGGGATCTGCTGGGTTTGGAGACTCCACATGGGGTCGGGTGCCAGAGAAATGCTCGGTCACAGGCCGGGTGAGCACAGTGTGCACCCGGACCGGGAGGAAGGGAGTGATTGACTGCTTTTCTCTGGGGGCTCACTGAGGAGTGGGGTCCAGAGTTCTCGGCTCCTATGGGGCAGAGATTGGGAGGCCACCATCTTCACTCTCGTCCTCCTAGGCTCTACGGGAAGCTTGCAGGAAACAAAAGCGACCAGAGAGCAAACTCCAGCAGATTACTTATCCCAGACTGGCAAGGGCGGGGCACTTCCACCACCGGCAAAGACATTTGCGAACCATGGCAACAAGCCCCTCCCCCAGAAGATCAGCAAGAACAGCCAGTCAAGGCCAACTTTACCGATCAATGAGAACGGCAGAACTCCAGCGCTAGGGGAATACTGCAGATAGAATTCATGACTTTGTTACTATGATTCTTTAGTCTTTCAAAGTTAATTTTTTTAACTGTCTTTTTTTTTTTGGCTATTTCTTTTTCCCTTTTTCAAACAACATCCTTTCAATCCCTTTTTTAAAACAAATATTTTTTTATTTTTCATTTTAGAGTCATATTCTATCCCTTCATAATAGTTACCCTTATTTTTGGTATATATATAAGTTGTTCTCTCTTTAAAATTTTGAGATACAGTTTCTTCTAACAGACAAAATATACCTTAAATCTCTAATGTATGGCTTTGTTCTATTCTCCTGCCTGATCACATTCTTTCCCCCCCTCTTTTTTTTTTTAAATCCTCTTCTTTCTTTTTTCAGCCAAATTCTTATCAATTCCTCTTTAAAAATTTTTAAAAATTTTCTTCTCTACACTCATACCCCATCCCTTCATAGTATTAATCCTTATTTTGTACATATATAAGTTTTTTTTCGTGAAAATTTTGGGAGGCACTTTCTTCTAACAGAGCAAAACACTCCCAAAATGTAATGTGTGGCACTGATCTATGCACCATCCTGATCATATTTGATCATATTCTGTTTTTGTTTTGTTTTTGTTTTAATCTTTTTCTTTTCTTTTTTTTTTCCTTTCCCTTTCTTTCCCCCCGGTTTCAGGCCTTTTCTGATCTGTTCAGTGTATATTTTCTGGGTACATTGTTACCGCGTTAGCATTTTGTTCTCTCATTCATCTATTCTCCTCTGGACAAAATGACAAGATGGAAAAAATCACCTCAACAAAAAGAACAAGAGACAGTGCCAACTGCCAGGGACCTAATCAATACGGACATTAGTATGACGTCAGAACTAGAGTTTAGAATGATGATTTTCAAGATACTAGCTGTGCTTAAAAAAAACATGGACGATATTAGAGAAACCCATTCTGGAGAAATGAAAGAACTAAAATCTAACAAAGTCGAAATCAAAAAGGCTGTTAATGACGTGCAATCAAAAATGGAGGCTCTAACTGCTAGGATAAATGAGGCCGAAGAGAGAATTAGTGATATAGAAGAACAAATGATGGAAAATGAAGAAGCTGAGAAAAAGATAAACAACAATTGGATCACAAGGGCAGAATTCGAGAGATAAGTGATACCATAAGACGAAACAACATTAGAATAATTGGGATCCCAGAAGAAGAAGAAAGAGAGAGAGGGGCAAATAATAGCAGAGAACTTCCCTAATTTGGGGAAGGAAAAAGACATCAAAATCCAGGAGGCACAGAGAACCCCTCTCAAAATCAATAAAAATAGGTCAACACCCTGACATCTAATAGTAAAACTTAGGAGTCTCAGAGACAAAGAGAAAATCCTGAAAGCAGCTGGGGAGAAGAGATCTGTAACCTACAATGGTTGAAACATTAGATTGGCAAGAAACCTATCCATAGAGACCTGGCAGGCCAGAAAGGACAGGCATGATATATTCAGAGCACTAAATGAGAAAAATAGGCAGCCAAGAATACTATATCCACCTAAGCTGCCATTGTAAATAGAGGAGAGGTAAAAAGCTTCCAGGACAAACAAAAACTAAAGGAATTAGCAAACACAAAACCAGCCCTACAAAAAATCTTGAAAGGGGTCCTCTAAGCAAAGAGAGAGCCTAAAAGCAACATAGACCGGAAAGGAACAGAGACAATTACAGTAACAGTCACCTTACAGGCAATACAGTGGCACTAAATTCATATCTTTCAATAGTTACCCTGAATGTAAATGGGCTCAATGCCCTAATCAAAAGACACAGGCTATCAGATTGGATAAAAAACAAACAAACAAGACCCATCAATATGCTGTGTACAGGAGGCTTATTTTAGACGCCAACACCACCAGACAGAATGTGATGGGTGGAGAACCACTCGTCATGCTAGTGGACATGAGAAGAAAGGGGGAGTAGCCATCCTTATATCAGACATACTAGATAGT
>NW_025412337.1:0-3326 GCF_002201575.2 Neomonachus schauinslandi | reverse complement strand
TCAAGAATAGTAAAATTAAGAACAGACAGTATTTCTTGAGTGCTTACGGTGTGCTAGAAAGTCTCCTAAAGGTTTGAAGTTTCCTATGTCATTTCAAAATAAAGCAGATGTACAATGTATGCCCAGGGCAGAAATTGAACCCATGTTGTGAGATTTTGCTAGTAATGTTTGAGGTTTGTCTTTCTTGAGATCCCATGATCAGGGCCAACGAACATTAAAAGTTGAAAATCTCCTTTATTTTATCAATGTCTAGCATATCTTTTACTTACAGTGGCTCAGTCATTTACTCTTATTGCTGAGGTCCAAAGTTTAGAACAAAAATACTATGACAATGGTTGGAAGCAGCACAAATGTAAATTTTAATTAATTTACTAAATATAAAATATGTATTTTTTAGAACAATGCAAACTAGTCAAGTGAGAGCAAAATGTATTCCTACAACAGAAATTTCATAATGGATCCCGTTTGGCTGCTGCCAGTTTATGCAATTCCTCTCACTATAGACGTCCCAGAAAATGTTTCTCTAGCCATTTTCTCAAAGCCCCCTTGACGTCTTTGTTCCTCACACTGGATAAGGCGAGTCAACACAGGTGTGAAGATGGTGTAAGAAGCAGAGACCACCTTGTCATGGGCCACTGAGCGGTAGGATTTGGGCTGCACGTAGATGAGTAGGAGAGTGCCACAGAAGAGCCCCACCACAGCCAGGTGAGAGGAGCAGGTGACAAACGCTTTCTTCTGAGTTGCAGTGGACTGCATGCGGAGCCCAGCAGCCAAGATGAGACTGTAGGAATGCAAAGTGAGAGACAGAGGGATCAAGAGCATCAGGAGGCAACACACATACGTGAAAAACTTTAAAAAGGTAACGTGGGCACAGGGAAGGTGCGTGAGTGTGGGTGCCTCACAAAAAAAGTGGTTGATTTCTCGAGAATGAAAGTAAGGGAAGCTCAGAGTGGCACCAGGCTGCATCAGCCCATCCACCCCTCCCGGAAGCCAGGTGCCTGTGGTCACGTGCAAGCAGAGCTTCTGATTCATGAGGATGGGGTAGCGCAGGGGGTGACGTATGACCACATAGCGGTCATAGGCCATGGCCGCTAAGAGGAAGCACTCACCCTCTCCCAGCATGGGAAACAGTAAAATCCGGGCTCCACAGCCAGCAGGAGAGATGGACTTGGTGCCCATCAGGTAGTTGGTTGCCATTTGGTGGACTATGGTGGAGACCAGCATCATGTCCATGAGGGAGAGCTGGCTAAGCAGGAAGTACATGGGTGTGTGCCACTGGGGTCCTCATGGATGAGCACAATCATGAGGGCACTGCCCATCAGGGAGATGAGGAAGATCATGGGAAACAGTAAAATCCGGGCTCCACAGCCAGCAGGAGAGATGGACCTGGTGCCCGTCAGGTAGTTGGTTGCCATTTGGGGGACTATGGTGGAGACCAGCATCATGTCCATGAGGGAGAGCTGGCTAAGCAGAAAGTACATGGGTGTGTGCCGCTGGGGTCCTGATGGATGAGCACAATCATGAGGGCCCTGCCCATCAGGGAGATGAGGAAGAGCATGAGCACCCTTGAAAAGAGGAACAGATGGGTCTGAGTGTAGTTAAAGAGCCCTAAAAGAATGGAGTTTATCTCTGTGGTGTCATTTGCATCTTCCATGGCTCCATTCATGCCTGGAAGACAAGGAATGAGAGTTGCTTGGAGCTAAGTTTAGGCATTTACTTAAGAAGAGGGGGTCAAATGACATAGAAACCAAAATGAGACTTGGAGGAATAATTACATCTTTAATCTTTCACTTTGTGACAGGATATTTGCCTTAGCATCCTATCACACTGCTCTGCTGTTATTACACAGTATTTTTTAACCCTAAGATAATTGCATAACAAATATATATTGCAGTACACATTACATTTCTATTATTTCTCTATGTCTTCTTAGTATGCCACACATAATTTACTCATGATGTTGGGAAATAATACGAAATTCCAGTTTTCTAAAGTTTGTGTACTTCTGTGTTGAAAGAGCCTCAGAGTCCCACATTTTAGTCCATATTGATTTGATATATCTCTTAATTATGACTTTTCCATGTTTCTCATATACTCAAAGTAGTTTCTCAAGATTTCCTTCAATGCCATGAGGAATGGTTTTAATATAAAAAAACTAAATGTAAGACTACTATAACTCAGATTGCAGGTGAGGGACACAAAATGGCTATATTTCTCTATTTTCCATGTGCATTCAGCATATGGTTTCAATATACCAGGCTCCCAGCTACCACAGATACTGCAACAAAGCACCTACCACCATATGGGCGATGTCATCATGATGTGTACTTGTGACTACAGGGAATTTGTCTCAGTTTAGAGAACTGGCAACAATTAATTTTTATACCTAATACGTACTCACAGAATGCTGAATTTAATTAAATGTGTGCATTATAAAAATAAATTTCATAAATGAATATAACCCTAGGGAACATAAAAAAAAAGTTTTAATTTACAGCTTAAACACTTTGTTACCAGTAATCACACATCTTTAAAGATACGAGATACATTTATTTATTAACAGATAAAATTAATTAGCAAATTGATTACATTTTAATTATCTGGTTAGTTGGTTAATTATCTAACTGGTTAATTAAGACATGTTCAAATAAATGTATGCCCCAAATTACTCTGAAGTACAGCATCCCCTGTGAATAAAATAGGAAACATCTCCTTTAATTGTAGGGATTAATTGTCTTTTCCCTAAAGCCTCAAACTTTAATTTTTCTTATCTATAAGTATCTATGGTAGTAGAATTAGATGTACATGCATATTTTAGGAAAAGTGTGTTCCGTGTATGGACGTCATTTGAGAAATTTTGTTTATGTTGTTGGAAGAAGGATGGGCTTACGGAGATGGCTGGCATTGCTGTTGGGCTTGTTCAAAACTCAAGTCAAGGTGGCCCCTCTTATGAGTGTCCTCATCCTAGATATCGTCCTCCCAGGAGCTGCAGAGGGAGCTCAGGCCTCATAGAAAAGGTGAGCCCGAGCTGGTGGGCTGACTGGTGTGAAATGAGACACAAGTTCCCCTCTCTACTCACTTTTGCAAATGCCAGCTTGGGAATGACCTTTACCCTCATCCAAGCCATCACAGTGGAGTCACAAAGGGAGCATAGCCTGGTAGTCAGCTCACCTGGAAGGCCCAAAGGCTAGACTCTCCCTCTCTCTTCATCAGCCTGGGGCAGGTGTGGGGTCCTGTGTCTCTGCCAGGGACCCAATCAATACAGACATTAGTATGACATCAGAACTAGAGTTCAGAATGATGTTTTTCAAGATACTAGCTGTGCT
>NW_025412336.1:0-3330 GCF_002201575.2 Neomonachus schauinslandi | reverse complement strand
GGGTCAGGAGGGAGGGAGTGAGGGAGGGGCGTCTGGGGGTCAGTGGAGGGAGAGGGGCATCTGGGGGTCAGCGAGGTCAATGGAGGGAGAGAGGGGCGTCTGGGGGTCAGGGTCAGATGAGGGAGAGAGGGGCATCTGGGGGTCAGCGGGGTCAGAAGAGGGAGAGAGGGGCGTCTGGGGGTCAGCGGGGTCAGAAGAGGGAGAGAGGGGCGTCTGGAGGTCAGTGGGGTCAGCAGAGCGAGAGGTGGTGTCTGGGTATCAGCGGAGGCAGAAGAGGGAGAGGGGCGTCCGGATCGGGTCCCCTGGTTGCTGCCTGTGGACCCTTCATCCTGTTCCCCCTGGAGGGGCCTAGCGGAGACCATCCTGTCTGCCCTGCTCTGTCCCCCCGACCTGCATGCAGGCCAGTGAGTGGGGATCCAGGGTCGCGCTGACCTGTGACAGGGGCACTCACCTGCATCACAGGCCCCTGGGACTGGCTCAAACCTCCTGTTTCCCCAGGACCGGGAGCGAGTCATTAAGACAGAGCAGGACTTTATAAACGTGGCTTAAAGTTAAATACGCAAGAAAATCTCTGTAATTTCCCGCTGGGCAATGGGGATGTTGTCTGATTCCTACAGGCCATAATTTTTGGGGAGAGAAACGTTTTTTTTCCCCACAAATGATGGGAAGTCAGTGGTTACAGTTAGGCTGGCTGTTGACGTTGGGAAGCTGTTCTGATGCCCAGAATCCCACCTACCTCAGCTAAATGGTATCTTTATGAAATTAGCAGAACACGGCTGCACCGAGGGGAGGCAAAAAAGAAAAAAATGAGCTCTCAAATTTTAAGTATAATTGGAAAACTGACCTTTGGAAAATATTTTCCCACCCCAGCCCCATGCTGGTGAAGAATGGGCGCTTTATGCTGAGGGTGAGTGGCGTCCTTGAAGAATGAACGGGTCTCTCTGGGGGTGGGAACGGAGTGCGAGAGGGGTGCTGGGGTCCCTCGGGGCATCTTCAGGTTACAGGGCTGGTGCTCACTGACCAGGGGGGCTGGGGACACTGAGGCTGCCCTGGGCTGGGTGCATCAACGAGCAGCTAAAGACGAACCCTGCCCAGGAGCCCTCGGCAGGTCCAGCGGAGAGTGCCTGGCAGGAAGGCAGGAGCCTGCTGGGGGCTAGCCCCCCACACCGCTGCCCCCCAACTCAGATACGTCAGAGAGGAGCTGTCAGGGTTGGCACAGATGGGCATGGGCCTGCACTCAGTTCTCGACAGATGGAGCTGGGGTGCCACTGAGCCTGCAGGTGGAGAAGACCGGAAGGTGCCTGGTGGGCTTTCTGGATGGACCGGGCTCCAAGAAGCTGGGGATACGGGGCAGATACAAAGAGGCCCGAAACCATCCAGCAACTTGGCGAATGTCTGTCCGAGCCATGAATGCGCACAGTTCTATCCCCTCTGAGCCTCGGTTCCGTCATCTATAACATGGGGCAATAACAGGAGGAGCAAACGACAAATGGTCAATTTGGGGAGCCCCGGTGTCCCTCTTGTAGGGCATGCACCCGTGTCCTTGCTGACCATGGAGCCCTGGCTGTCCAGCTCACGGTTTCATCTAGCCTTGCACTGAGACTCTGTCCCTGAGTGGACACTCCACACCACAGAGGACCTGAGGGCATGCGGGCCGGGACAGAGCCTCCAGGACTCCTAGCCCACAGTGACCCCCGTACCTCTGCTCCTGGGCTACAGACTCAGCCTCTGGCCCACCTGAGGGCCATCCTGCTTACTCCGTGGTCAGCCCAGAGACTTGGTGAAGTGTAAGAGTGTGACCGCTGGGCTGTCCTGGGGCCTCCTGGAGGGCAGCCCAGACCCCTCCTCAAATCTGGCCTGGGTGCTGCTCTGTTTCCAGGTCCTGCAGTGAGAGGTCACTTGTTTGGGAGTGTTTCCCCACCAGCATGCAAACCCGAGTGGCCTGGTCTGACCCCCTCCCCAGGGGCAGGGTTCACCCCTTGCTGCCCACACTGCTCCATGCCCTGTATAACCTGCTAGGACTTTTGACAACTCTAGGAGGGAGAGAGATAATCAGTCCTATATCCCCAAGAGGAGCTCCCACCGGTAAGGTGCCAGGAGAGTGTGGGGCAGAGCTGTGTTGGGCCCAGCCGCCTGGCTGATGTCTGTGCCTTCAAAGTCAGTCCAGCCCTTGGCGCCTGCTGGGGGCCAGTGTCTCTGGCTCACGGCTAGGCAGGAGACGTGCTGTGATGGGGGGCACAGTGGCAGCTACTAAGTGGCTTAAGCTGGTTGGTTTGCAAGAGGTGTGGAGACAGGTGGTGGGAAGCAGGTGGCAGGACCACCCCCGGCCCCCAGAGCAGCTTCTGGCCTCTTTCCCCTCCCCTTGGGGGGTGTCTGCCTCCCTCGCCTCTGTCCCTGCAGCTGCACTGGCCAGTTCCTCCAGGGTCGTGGGGGCAACAGTGGGAATAAGCTTTTCTACGCTGCCTACTTGCCGGGAACTCTTCCAAGCACTTGGTGCCCTTTCCATTCCCTCCTCAGGACCCCGTGCAGGCGCCCTCATCACCGGCTTGCCGACGGACAGGAGACTGAGGCACAGCCAGTCCCTGCCCCCAGCCGTACCCCACAAAGTCCTGGCCTGGGAAGCCTAGCAGAGACCCACGGTGCAGATTTCTCACGTCTGCCCTCCTTGGAAGGAGAGCATTTGCTAATTAGCAGTCACTAATTACCCTTCAAGCTTTCTCCATAATTGTCTCAAGAAAGAATTTTAATGGCCAAATGTGAGTAGAAACAGCCTCAGGGAGAAAAGCCAAAAAGCACATCCTCTGGGAGCTAAACCAGGGAAATTAGGTGCATGGCCCGGAGCCTCGAATCTGGGTCTCCGCCCCACCGGGAGGGAAACCGAGGCCCACCAGCCAGGTGACCAGGCCCAGCTCCTGCGGGCGGCGGCGCTGGGCAGCTGGTTGTGCGGGGCAGCGATCCATCTCGCACATTACAGGTCGCTCTTGAAAGCCCCCAAAGACAACCATGTTTCCTTGAAGCTAATTGCTTTAGTTTGAGGTAATATTGGTCACAGAAACACCAGCAGTAACCTTTGGTCTTGGCAAATTCTCCCCTCAATCACGGAACGTAAACAGCGATAAACGAGGGCTTTTTAAGGCTTTCTTCATAATGTGTAGCACATGCATTGGTTACTCAATCTGCCTGCATTCAGCCCGGAAACCTGAGCACGGCCAGGAGGGGAGCCTCGGGCGCCCAGTGGGGTCAGGGCTCCCGGGAGACAGCCCAGCCCGCCTGGCCGCCTCCTCCCTCCTCCCCTCCTCCTTCCTCCTCCCTCCTCTTCCCTCCTCCCCT
>NW_025412335.1:0-3331 GCF_002201575.2 Neomonachus schauinslandi | reverse complement strand
GGGTTTATCGATCCCATTAATTCTTTCAAAGAACCAGCTCCTAGTTTCGTTGCTGTGTTCTACTGTTGTTTTGGTTTCTATTTCATTGATTTCTGCTCTGATTGTTATGAATTCTCTTCTCCTGCTGGGTTTCGGCTTTATTTGCTGTTCTTTCTCCAGCTCCTTTAGGTGTAAGGTTAGGTTGTGTATTTAGGACCTTTCTTGTTTCTTGAGAAAGGCTGTTGTTGCTCTATACTTCCCTCCACGGACTGCCTTTGCTGCATCCCAAAGGTTCTGAACAGTTGTGTTTTCATTTTCCTTTGTTCCCATGAATTCTTTTAATTCTTCTTTAATTTCCTGGTTGACCCATTCATTCTTTAATAGGATGCTCTTACATTCCATGTATTTGAGTTCTTTCCGAATTTCCTCTTGTGATTGAGTTCAAGTTTCAAGGCGTTGTGGTCTGAAACTCTGCAGCGAATGATCCCATACTTTTGGTACCGGTTGAGACCTGATTTGTGACCCAGTATGTGATGTCTTCTGGAGAAAGTTCCATGTGCACTCGAGAAGAATGTGTATTCTGTG
Organism: Neomonachus schauinslandi; assembly: GCF_002201575.2. NCBI lineage: Eukaryota > Metazoa > Chordata > Mammalia > Carnivora > Phocidae > Neomonachus > Neomonachus schauinslandi. The sequence continues at coordinate 2,767 of NW_025412335.1, read as the reverse complement.
ACTTTAGGTTGGAATGCTCTGAATCTATCTGTGAAGTCCATCTGGTCCAGTGTCAACCTCAGAGAGTCGTGGACCTGGGGCGGTGAAGGAACTGAGGAAAAGAGATGACAGTTTTGCAAGGCACAGGGGACTCCGAGCAATCAGCCCAAGGTCCCGAGGTTTATTTTCCATAATCTTATATACCTTCTACAGCGATATAGATCTATAATGATTTACAGCATGGGCTTAGTAAGGCATATTCTTCCATGTACTTAGGATAAGTCCCGCGTGTATGATAAGAATCTTTAAAGCAGGACAAGGGAACAAAGAGGGGAGTGCACAGTGTGCTATTTACAGGGCCAGGGAACCAAGAGGGGAATGCACAGTGTGCTGTTTACAGGTGGCTTCCTATCCACAAAACATCTTCTGCTACGTACTTTAGAACAGACCACACACGTCCCAAGGGCATTTCACTCCGATACTTTCGCCTTATTTTTAACCCAGCAAATCGAGTTTTCTCAGAGATCTAGGAGTCTGAACAAACATGCACCAGTGGTTGTTGTGGCGTTCTATTTCCCACAGTCCAGTGTGTCATTCACTGTTATTATTGTATCATCATCAATGTGTTTCTTTAATTTTGTTATTAATTGGTTTATGTCATTGGCTGCTCCCATGTTAGGGGCACAAATATTTACAATTGTTAGATCTTCTTGTTGGATAGACCCCTTTAAGTCATTATGATAGTGTCCTTCCTCATCTCTTATTACAGTCTTTGGTCTAAAATCTAATTTGTCTGATACAAGGATTGCTACCCCAGCTTTCTTTTGATGTCCATTAGCATGATAAATGGTTTTCCACTCCCTCACTTTCAATCTGGAGGTGTCCTTGGGTCTAAAATGAGTCTATTGCAGACAGCATATCGATGGGTCTTGCTTTTTTATCCAATCTGATACCCTGCATCTTTTGATTGAGGCATTTGGCCCATTTACATTCAGGGTAATTGTTGATAGATATGAATTTAGTGCCATTGTACTACCTGTAACATCACTGTTTCTGTATATTGTCTCTGTTCCTTTCTGGTCTGTGTTACTTTGGGGGTCTCTCCTTGGGTAAAGGATCCCCTTTAATATTTCTTGCAGGGCTGGTTTGGTGATCACAAATGTTTTAGTTTCTGTTTGTCCTGGAAACTCTTTATCTCTCCTTCAAGTTTGAATGACAGCCTTGCTGGATAAATACAGTATTCTTGGCTGCATATTTTTCTCGTTTCGCACCCTGAATATATCATGCCAGTCCTTTCTGGCCTGCCAGGTCTCTGTGGTTAGGTCTGCTGCCAGTCTAATGTTTCTACCCTTGTCGGTTAAGGACCTCTTGTGCTGAGCTGCTTTCAGGATTTTCTCTTTGTCTCTGAAATTTGCAGGCTTCACTACTATATGTCGAGATGTTGACCTGTTTTTATTGATGTTGAAGGGTGTTTTCTGTGCCTCCTGGATTTGAATGCCTCTATCATTCCCCGGATTAGGGAGGTTCTCTGCTATAATCTCTCAAATATACCTTCTGCCACCCCCCCTTCCTCTTCTTCTGGGATCCCAATTATTCTAGTATTGTTCCGCTTTATGGTATCACTTATCTCTTGAAATCTCACCTCGTGATCCAGTCGTTTATCTCTCTTTTTTCCCAGCTTCTTTATTCTCCGTCATTTTGTCTTGTATATCACTACTTCTCCTTTCTGCCTCATTTATCCTCTCAGTTAGAGCCTCTATTTTTTTTTTAGAGCCTCTATATTTGATTGCATCTCATTAATAGCCTTTTTGATATCGACTTGATTAGATTTTAATTCTTTTATTTCTTCAGAAAGGGATTCTCTAGTGTCTTCTATACTTTTTTCAAGCCCAGCTAGTATCTTTATCATAGTCATTCTGAACTCTAGTTCTGACCTCTTATATCCATACTGATTAGGTCCCTGGCAGTCTTTACTGCCTCTAGTTCTCTTATTTGAGCTGAGTTTTTCCGTCTTGTCATTCTGTCCAGAAAATAGATGAATGAGCGAACAAAATACTAAAAGAGCAACAACAACCCCAGTGAAATATACACTAAACAAATTAGAGGAGACCCAAAACCAAAAAAAAAAAAAAAAAGAAAAAAGAATATAATCAGGTGAACAGAACAGAGAAATACACTGGATCCTGTGTGTATTTGGGTCTGTTTGTTAGAAAACTACATCCCAAATTGTAAAGAAAGAAAAACTTATATATATATACAAAAATAAAATTAAATACAATGAAAGGATAGAATGTAATTGTAAAAATGAAAGTTAAAAAAGAGTTGCAGAAAGTGGTTGCTTTTCTTTTTTTTTATTACTAACATACAGTGTATTATTTGTTTCAGGGGTACAGATCTGTGATTCATCAGTCTTACATAATACACAGCGGTCACCACAACACATACCCTCCCCAAATGTGGTCACTTTTCTATTTTTAGAATTGTGGCAATTCTTTTCTTAGATCTCCGGTTGAGTTCACAGGTGTTCAAAATCATTTTATAGCTATCGAGTGAGTTCTGGACCAGACAAAACTAAGCTCTCCTACTCCTCCACCATCTTTTTTGATTCAACTTGCTTATATTTTCTTTCTGCATTTTTTAATTATAAAATATGCAGAGGAAAATATATGTCTGACTTAAAGAAGAATAAAATTAACAATCATGCTTTTACCACCCAGATTAAAAAAAAAAAAAAAAAGGAGTTTTTCCAATGTCTGTAGCTCCCACAGGGCTCCCCTTCTGTTTTTTT
>NW_025412334.1:251-3331 GCF_002201575.2 Neomonachus schauinslandi | reverse complement strand
GATATTGGTCTGTAGTTCTCCTTTTTGATGGGGTCTTTGTCTGGTTTTGGGATCAAGGTAATGCTGGCCTCATAAAATGAGTTTGGAAGTTTTCCTTCCATTTCTATTTTTTGGAACAGTTTCAGAAGAATAGGTATTAATTCTTCTTGAAATGTTTGGTAGAATTCCCCTGGGAAGCCATCTGGCCCTGGGCTTTTGTTTTTTGGGAGATTTTTGATGACTGCTTCAATTTCCTTAGTGGTTATAGGTCTGTTCAGGTTTTCTATTTCATCCTGGTTCAGTTTTGGTAGTTGATACATCTCTAGGAATGCATCCATTTCTTCCAGGTTATCTAATTTGCTGGCATAGAGTTGCTCCCAATATGTTCTTATAATTGTTTGTATTTCTTTGGTGTTGGTTGTGATCTCTCCTCTTTCATTCATGGTTTTGTTGATTAGGGTCATTTCTCTTCTCTTTTTGATAAGCCTGGCCAGGGGTTTATCAATCTTCTTAATTCTTTCAAAGAATCAGCTCCTAGTTTCGTTGATCTGTTCTACTGTTCTTTTAGTTTCTATTTCATTGATTTCTGCTCTGATCTTTATTATTTCTCTTCTCCTGCTGGGTTTAGGCTTTATTTGCTGTTCTTTCTCCAGCTCCTTTAGGTGTAGGGTTAGGTTGTGTACTTGAGACCTTTCTTGCTTCTTGAGAAAGGCTTGTATTGCTATATACTTGCCTCTTAGGACTGCCTTTGCTGCATCCCAAAGATTTTCAATAGTTGTGTTTTCATTTTCATTGGTTTCCATGTATTTTTTTAATTCTTCTTTAATTTCCTGGTTGACCCATTCATTCTTTAGTAGGATGCTCTTTGGCCTCCATGTATTTGAGTTCTTTCCGACTTTCCTCTTGTGATTGAGTTCTAGTTTCAAAGCATTGTGGTCTGAAAATAGGCAGGGAATGATTCCAATCTTTTGGTACCGGTTGAGACCTGATTTATGACCTAGGATGTGATCTATTCTGGAGAATGTTCCATGGGCACTAGAGAAGAATGTGTATTCCGTTGCTTTGGGGTGGAATGATCTGAATATGTCTGTAAAGTCCATTTGGTCCAGTGTGTCATTTAAAGTCTTTATTTCCTTGTTGATCTTTTGGTTAGACGATCTGTCCATTTCAGTGAGGGGGCTGTTAAAGACCCCCACTATTATTGTATTGTTGTCGATGTGTTTCTTTGCTTTTGTTATTAATTGCCTTATATAATTGGCTGCTCCCATGTTAGGGGCATAGATATTTACAATTGTTAGATCTTCTTGTTGGATAGATCCTTTAAGTGTGATATAGTGTCCTTCCTCATCTCTTATTACAGTCTTTGGTTTAAAATCTAATTTGTCTGATATAAGGATTGCCACCCCAGCTTTCTTTTGGTGTCCATTAGCATGGTAAATGGTTTTCCACCCCCTCACTTTCAATCTGGGGCTGTCTTTGGGTCTAAAATAAGTCTCTTGCAGACAGCATATCGATGGGTCTTGTTTTTTAATCCAGTCTGATAGCCTGTGTCTTTTGATTGGGGCATTTAGCCCATTTACATTCAGGGTAACTATTGAAAGATAGGAATTTAGTGCCATTGTATTGCCTGGAAGGTGACTGTTACCGTATATTGTCTGTGTTCCTTTCTGGTCTATATTGCTTTTAGGCTCTCTCTTTGCTTAGAGGACCCCTTTCAAGATTTCTTGTAGGGCTGGTTTTGTGTTTGCAAATTCCTTTAGTTTTTGTTTGTCCTGGAAGCTTTTTATCTCTCCTTCAATTTTCAATGAGAGCCTAGCTGGATAGAGTATTCTTGGCTGCATATTTTTCTCATTTAGTGCTCTGAATATATCATGCCAGTCCGTTCTGGCCTGCCAGGTCTCTGTGGATAGGTCTGTTGCCAATCTAATGTTTCTACCCTTGTAGGTTACATATCTCTTCTCCCGAGCTGCTTTCAGGATTTTCTCTTTGTCTCTGAGACTCGTAAGTTTTACTATTAGATGTCGGGGTGTTGACCTATTTTTATTGATTTTGAGAGGGGTTCTCTGTGCTTCCTGGATTTTCATGCCTGTTTCCTTTCCCAAATTAGGGAAGTTCTCTGCTATAATTTGCTCCATTATACCTTCTGCCCCTCTCTCTCTTTCTTCTTCTTCTGGGATCCCAATTATTCTAATGTTGTTTCGTCTTATGGTATCGCTTATCTCTCAAATTCTGCCCTCGTGATCCAGTAGTTGTTTATCTCTCTTTTTCTCAGTTCTTTATTTTCCAGGATTTGGTCTTCTATATTACTGATTCTCTCTTCTGCCTCATTTATTCTAGCAGTTAGTGCCCCCATTTTTGATTGCACCTCATTAATAGCCTTTTTGATTTCTACTTGGTTGGATTTTAGTTCTTTTACTTCTCCAGAAAGGGTTTCTCTAATAACTTCCATATTTTTTTCAAGCCCAGCTAGTATCTTTAAAGTGATGATTCTGAACTCTAGATCTGACATCATACTAATGTCCGTATTGAGTAGGTCCCTGGCAGTCGGTACTACCTCTTGTTCTTTTTGTTGAGGTGATTTTTTTCCATCTTGTCATTTTGTGCAGAGGAGAATAGATTAATGAGAGAACAAAATGCTAGCAGAGTAACAACGTCCACAGAAAATATACTCTAAACAAATCAGAAAAGACTTGAAGCAGTGGGAAAAGAAAGGGAAAGAGAGAAAAAAGGAAAAGAAAAAAAAGAAAAAGATAAAGATAAAAACAAAAACAAACAAAACAAAACAACAACAACAAAAAAACCAGAATGTGATCAAATATGATCAGGCTGGTATATAGATCAGTGCCACACACTAGATTTTGGGTGTATTTTGGTCTGTTAGAAGAAAATGCCTCCCAAAATTTTAAAGAAAGAAAAACTTATATATGTACAAAAATAAGGGTTGATATGATGAAGGGATGGAATATGACTGTAAAGATGGAAATTATAAAATATTTTATAAAAGGAATTGATAAGAAGTTGTTTGAAAAAGGAAGAAGAGGATTTAAAAAAGAAAAAAAAAAAGGGAGAGGATGTGATCAGGCAGGGGAATAGAAAACACC
>NW_025412334.1:0-241 GCF_002201575.2 Neomonachus schauinslandi | reverse complement strand
TGTTGGTTGAAAAAGGGAAAAAGAAAAATTCAAAAAGAAAAAAAAAGAAAAAAAGACAGTTAAAAAAAAATTAACTTTGAAAGACTAAAGAATCATGGTAAAAAAGCCATGAATTCTATGTGCAGTATTCCCCTAGCGCTGGAGTTCTGCCGTTCTCATTGATCAGTAAACGTGGTCTTGGCTGGCTGTTCTCACTGATCTTCTGGGGAGGGGCCTGTTGCCGTGGTTTCCAAATGTCTCT
>NW_025412333.1:0-3334 GCF_002201575.2 Neomonachus schauinslandi | reverse complement strand
GCTGTCCAATTTTCCCAGCACCATTTATTGAAGAGACTGTCTTTTTTCCATTGCATGTTTTTTCCTGCTTTGTCAAAGATATTTTGACCTTAGAGTTGAGGGTCCATATCTGGGCTCTCTATTCTGTTCCATTGGTCTGTATGTCTGTTTTTGTGCCAGTACCATGCTGTCTTGGTGATCACAGCTTTGTAATATAGCTTGAAATCGGGCAACGTGATGCCCCCAGCTTAGTTTTTCTTTTTCAACATCTCCTTGGCGATTCGGGGTCTTTTCTGATTCCATACAAATTTTAGGATTGTTTGTTCCAGCACTTTGAAAAATGTCATTGGAATTTTGATCGGGATGGCACTGAAGGTATAGATTGCTCTGGGTAGCATAGACATTTTAACAATGTTTGTTCTTCCGATCCACGAGCATGGAATATTTTTCCATCTTTTTGTGTCTTCTTCACTTTCTTTCATGAGTGATTTGTAGTTCCTAGAGTATAGATCCTTTACCTCTTTTGTTAGGTTTATTCTGAGGTATCTTAGGGTTTTTGGTGCTATTGTAAATGGAATCGATTCTCTAATTTCTCTTTCTACAGTTGCGTTGTTATTGTATAAGAAAGCAACTGATTTCTGTGCATTGATTTTGTATCCTGCCACATTACTGAATTACTGGATGAGTTCTAGTAATTTGGGGGTGGAGTCTTTCGGGTTTTCCACATGAAGTATCATGTCGTCTGCGAAAAGAGAGAGTTTGACTTCTTCTTTGCCAATTTGAATACCTTTTATTTCTTTTTGTTGTCTGATTGCTGTTGCTACAACTTCTACTACTATGTTGAACAACAATGGTGAGAGTGGGCACACTTGACGTGTTCCTGATCTTAAGGGAAAGGCTCTCACTGTTTCCCCATTGAGGATGATATTTGCTGTGGGTTTTTCATAGATGGATTTTATGAACTTGAGGAATGTTCCCTCTATCCCTATACTCTGAAGAGTTTTAATCAGGAAAGGATGTTGGATTTTCTCAAATGCTTTTTCTGCATCAATTCAGAGGACCATATGGTTCTTCTCCCTCCTCTTATTAACGTGTTCTATCACATTGATTGATTTGCGAATGTTGAACCACTCTTGCATCCAGGGGATAAATCCCACTTGGTCGTGGTGGATGATCCTTTTAAAATCATATTAGCTAGGATTTTGTTGAGGGTTTTGGAATCCATATTCATCAGGGATATTGGTCTGAAATTCTCCTTTTTGATGGGGTCTTTGCCTGGTTTGGGGATTAAGGTAATGCTGGCCTCATAGAATGAGTTTGGAAGTTTTCCTTCTGTTTCTATTTTTTGAAACAGCTTCAGTAGAATAGGTATTATTTCTTCTTTGAATGTTTAAAGGTAGAATTCCCCAGGGAATCCATCAGGCCCTGGATTCTTGTTTTTTGGGAGGGTTTTGATCACTGCTTCAATCTTGTTATTGGTTATTGGCCTATTTAGGTTGTCAGTTTCTTCCTGTTTCAGTCTTGGCAGCTTATAGGTTTCCAGGAAGGCCTCCATTTCATCCAGATTACTCAGTTTATTGGCATATAGTTGTTGATAGTAATTTCTAATAATTGTTTCTATTTCTTTGGTGTTAGTCGTGATCTCTCCCCTTTCATTCATAATTTTATTAATTTGGGTCCTTTCTCTTTTCTTTTGGATAAGTCTGGCCAGTGGTTTATTGATCTTATTAATTCTTTCAAGAACCAACTTCTAGTTTTGTTGATCTGATCTACTGTGTTTCTGGTTTCTAATTCATTGATCTCTGCTTTAACTTTAATTATTTCTCTTCCAATGCGTGGCTTAGACATCGTTTGTTGCTTTTTCTCTAGTTCTTTAAGGTGTAGAGTTAGTTGGTGAATTCGGGATTTTTCTATTTTTTGAGTGAGGCTTGGATGGCTATGTATTTCCCCCTTAGGACCGCCTTTGCAGTATCCCATAGGTTTTGGACTGATGTGTTTTCATTCTCATTGATTTCCATGAATTGTTTAAGTTCTTCTTTGATTTCCTGGTTGACCCAAACATTCTTGAGCAGAGTGGTCTTTAGCTTCCAACTGTGTGAATTTCTGCCAAACTTTTTCTTGTGATTGAGTTCCAGTTTTAGAGCATTGTGGTCTGAGAATACACAGGGAATAATCTCAATCTTTTGGTATCGGTTGAGACCTGATTTGTGACCCAGTATTTGGTCTATTCTGGAGAAAGTTCCATGTGCGCTCGAGAAGAATGAGTATTCTGTTCTTTTAGGGTGGAATGTTCTGTAAATACCTATGAGGTCCATCTGGTCCAGGGTATCATTCAAAGCTCTTGTTTCCTTGTTGATTTTCTGCTTCCATGATCTGTCCATTGCGGAGAGTGGAGTATTGAGGTCTCCTACAGTTAATGTATTGTTATCAGTATGACTCTTTATTTTGGTTAACAGTTGGCTTATGTAGATGGCTGCTCCCATATTGGGGGCATAGATATTTACAATTGTTAGATCTTCTTGTTGGATAGACCCTTTAAGAATGATATAGTGTCCTTCTGTGTCTCTTATTACAGACTTTAGTTTAAAATCTAATTTGTCTGATATAAGAATTGCTACCCCAGCTTTCTTTTGAGGTCCACTGGCATGGAAGATGGATCTCCATCCCTTCACTTTCAGTCTGGATGTATCTTTAGGTTCAAAATGAGTCTCTTGTAGACAGCATATGGATGGGTCCTGTCTTTTTATCCAGTCTGCAACCCTGTGCCATTTTATGGGAGCATTTAGGCCATTCACGTTGAGAGTGATTATGGAAAGATATGAATTAATTGTCATCATGTTGCTTGTGAAGATGTTGTTTTTATAGATTGTCCCTGTAAATGTCTGTTGTAGATCACTCTTGGGGTCTTTCTCCTTTTATAGAACCCCCCTTAATATTTCTTGCAGGGCCGCCTTAGTGGTCACATATTCTTTCAGCTTCTGCCGGTCGTGGAAGCTCTGCATCTCTCCATCCATTCTAAATGAAAGCCTTGCCGGATAAAGTATTCTTGGCTGCATGTTCTTCTCATTTAGTACCCTGAATACGTCTTGCCATGCCTTTCTGGCTTGCCAGGTCTCTGTGGATAGGTCTGACGTTATTCTGATGTTCCTCCCTCTGTACGTAAGGAATCTCTTCCCCCTAACTGCCCTTAGGATGGTTTCCTTGGTTCTAAGATTTGCAAGTTTTACTATTACATCTCGGGGTGTTGGCCTGTTTTCCTTGATCTTAGGAGGGGTCCTCTCTGCCTCTAGGATGCGAATGTTTGTTTTATTCCCCAGATTAGGGAAGTTCTCAGCTACGATTTGCTCAAATACAT
>NW_025412332.1:687-3335 GCF_002201575.2 Neomonachus schauinslandi | reverse complement strand
CCTACTCTTGATAACTATATTTTGAATTTTCAGTCCCAGCTACTTATCCCCAGCTCTGCATCTGCCACTAAGTGACAACACTTAAAGGCTTCTTTCTTCCAGGAAATGTGAATGTGCGGAGATTAGCAGTTCACTTAGTGTTAGCCTAAGTACATACAAGGAAGCAGTCTACGAAAGAAATTAAATATCATGTTCTTATAAAAAAATTAAGAAAAAAACACAAAATGAACCACAACAGAACAAACGAAGCCAGTGCTAGAAAACTGTCTAGCAAACTATGAATTACCTGAATCTACAAACAAGGAGACTGACTTAAGAGTGATGATAACATGTCCAAATCTTACTATTTCATACCAAGTAAGTTAGAAGACTAGTGTTTTATCTCCTTATTCCTGTTATTGAAGCAATTTGTAATTCATATCTCTTCTCCAAAATGTCCTGACTCTGGGGTGGCTGAATTGAAGAATGTTTATATCACTTTCCTGTCATTCAGCAAATCCATAAAGGCGCAGATCTGTCTATTCACACCAAAAAAATAAAGAGGAGAACTCTAGAATGCATATTGTAGGGTTCATATATTTGATGACATAGATGAAAGATTGTTTAAAAACAATACCAATCTTACCATGGTCACAGTTTCAAACAATTTATGTATCAAAACTAGTAGTTTTATCTGAATAATATACAGATGACCTATTGTGAGAAACCCATCACTGCAATCCAGCCCACTAACAAGAAATGAATAATAACTTATAAGCATCCCAAATATATGTAATATAAAACGTAAACATCAACACAAAAATGACATAACAGAATTTTTTATCTGTGTAGTTTAAATAGGCTGAGGAATATATTTGCAAAGTATATAAACAAAAATTTAGGACAAAGTACATAAATAACAAAATGCAAAGAAATTACTTAAATCTTTAAGAAAAATTCAAACAATCTAATAAAATATGAATATAAGATTTTCAAAATTTAAAATCAATTAGCCAACATCTTCAGATGTAGAGAACAGTAATTCATCAGTTGCATATAACACTCAGTGCTCATCATATCCTGTGCCCTCCTTAATGCCCATCACCCAATTACCCCATCCCCTGACCCACGTCTCCTCCAGCAACAGTCAGTCTCTCTCCCATAGTTAGTCTCTCATTGTTTGTCTTCCTCTCTGATTTCTTCCCATTCTGTTATTCCATCCCTTCCCCTATGATCCTCTGCACTCTTTCTTATATTCCACAAATGAATGAAACCATATGATCATTGTCTTTCTCTGATTAAAATATTTCATTTAGCATAACACATTCCAGTTCCATCCATGCCGATGTAAATGGTAAGTACACATCTTTTCCAATGGCTGAGTAATATTCTATTGTCTATATATATCACATCTTCTTTATCCATTCATCCATCAATGGATATCTTGACTATTTCCATAGTTTGACTATTGTGGACACTGTTACTATAAACATTGGGGTGCAGGTGCCCCTTTGGATCACTACATTTGCGTGTTTGGGGTAAATACCTAGTAGCACAATTGCTGGGTTGTAGGGAAGCTCTCTTTTTAAATTCTTGAAGAACCTCTATACTGTTTTCCAGAGTGGCTGCACCAGCTTGCATTTTCACCAACAATGTAAGAGGTTTCCCCTTTCTTTACATCCTCGCCAACATTTGTTATTTCCTGACTTGTTAATGTTAGCCATTCTGACTGGTGTAAGGTGGTATTTCACTGTGGTTTTGATTTCTATTTCCCTGATGACAAGTGATGTGGGACATTTTTTCATGTGTCTGTTGACCATTTGTATGTCTCCTTTGGAGAAATGTCTGCTCATGTCTTCTGCCCATTTCTTGACTGGACTCCTTGTTTTCTGGGTGTTGCAAGTGGTAAGTTCCTTATACAACTTGTATACGAGACCCTTATCTGACATATCATTTGCAAATACCTTCTACCATTCTGTAGGTCGCCTTTTAGTTTTCTGGGCTCTTACCTTTGCTGTGCAAAAGATTTTTATCTTGAAGAAGTCCCAATAGTTCATTTTTGCTTTCCTTTCTCCTGCCTTTGGAGACATGTCTTGAAAGAAGTTGCTGCAGCCGAGGTCAAAGAGGTTGCTGCCTGTGTTCTCCTCTCGGATTTTGATGGATTCCTGTCTCACATTTAGCTCTTTCATCCATTTTTAATTTATCTTTATGTATGGTATAAGAAAATGCTCCAATTTCATTCCTCTGCATGGGGATGTCCAATTTTCCCAACACCATTTCTTGAAGAGACTGTCTTTTTTCCATTATATATCGGTTCTTGCTTTGTGAAGGTTAGTTGACTATATAGACTATCTATGATGGGCTCATAGATGACTATGAGCCCATCCATTTCTGGGCTCTCTATTCTGTTCCACTGATCTATGAGTCTGTTTTTGTTTCAGAACCATACTGTTCTGCTGATTACAGCTTTGTAATATAGCTTGAATCAGGTATTGTGATGCCACCACCTTTCATTTTCTTTTTCAACATTCCTCTGGCTATTTGGAGTCTTTACCAGTTCCATCCAAAATCTAGGATTAATTATTCCAGCTCCGTGAAAAGTGTTGGTGGCATTTTGATAAGGAATCCATTGAATGTGTAGACTGCTCTGGGTAGCATAGACTTTTTAA
>NW_025412332.1:0-587 GCF_002201575.2 Neomonachus schauinslandi | reverse complement strand
TTTCCATTATATATCGGTTCTTGCTTTGTGAAGGTTAGTTGACTATAGAGTTGAGGATCCATTTCTGGGCTCTCTATTCTGTTCCACTGATCTATGAGTCTGTTTTTGTTTCAGAACCATACTCTTCTGCTGATTACAGCTTTGTAATATAGCTTGAAGCAGGTATTGTGATGCCACCACCTTTCATTTTCTTTTTCAACATTCCTCTGGCTATTTGGGGTCTTTACCAGTTCCATCCAAAATCTAGGATTAATTATTCCAGCTCCGTGAAAAGTGTTGGTGGCATTTTGATAAGGAATCCATTGAATGTGTAGACTGCTCTGGGTAGCATAGACTTTTTAACAACGCATATTCTTCCAACCCATGAGCATGGGAAGTTTTTCCATTTCTTTGTGTCTTCCTCATTTCTTTCATAAGTATTTTGTAGTTTTTAGAGTACAGATCCTTTACCTCTTTGGCTAGGTTTATTCCTAGTTATCTGGTGGTTTTTGTGCAATTGTAAATTGGATCAATTCCATAATTTCTCTTTCTTCAGTCTCGTTATTAGTATATAGAAATGAAAATGATTTCTTTGCATTGATTTTATA
>NW_025412331.1:0-3339 GCF_002201575.2 Neomonachus schauinslandi | reverse complement strand
TTTCTTTTTCAACATTCCTCTGGCTATTCGGGGTCTTTTCTGGTTCCATACAAATTTTAGGATTATTTGTTCCATTTCTTTGAAAAAAGTGGATGGTGTTTTGATAGGGATTGCATTGAATGTGTAGATTGCTCTAAGTAGCACTGACATCTTCACAATATTTGTTCTTCCAATCCATGAGCATGAAACGATTTTCCATTTCTTTGTGTCTTCCTCAATTACTTTCATGAGTATTTTATAGTTTTCTGAGTACAAATCCTTTGCCTCTTTGGTTAGATTTATTCCTAGGTATCTGACGGTTTTGGCTACAATTGTAAATGGGATCGACTCCTTCATTTCTCTTTCTCCTGTCTTGTTGTTGGTGTATAGGAATGCCACTGATTTCTGTGCATTGATTTTATATCCTGCCATTTTACTGAATTCCTGTATGAGTTCTAGCAGTTTTGGGGTGGAGTCTTTGGGGTTTTCCACATAAAGTATCATATCATCTGCAAAGAGTGAGAGCTTGATTTCTTCTTTGCCGATTTGTATGCCTTTGATTTCTTCTTGTTGTCTGATTGCTGTGGCTAGGACTTCTAATACTATGTTGAATACCAGTGGTGATAGTGGACATCCCTGCCATGTTCTTGACCTTAGGGGGAAAGCTCTCGGTTTTTCCCCAATGACAATGATATTTGCTGTGGGTTTTTCACAGATGGCTTTTATGATATTGAGGTATGTATCCTCTATCCCTATACTCTGAAGAGTTTTAATCAAGAAAGGATGCTGTACTTTGTCAAATGCTTTTTCTGCATCTGTTGAGAGGATCATATGATTCTTGTTCTTTTATTAATGTATTGTATCACATTGATTGATTTGCAGATGTTGAAACAACCTTGCAGCCCAGGGATAAATCCCACTTGGTCGTGGTGAATAATCCTTTTAATGTACTGTTGGATCCTATTGGCTAGTATTTTGGTGAGAATTTTTGCATCCATGTTCATCAAGGATATTGGTCTGTAATTCTCCTTTTTGATGGGGTCTTTGGTTTGGGGATCAAGGTAATGGTGGCCTCATAAAACGAGTTTGGAAGTTTTCCTTCCATTTCTATTTTTTTCCATTCTAGCTTTTGTTATTAATTGCCTTATATAATTGGCTGCTCCCATGTAAGGGGCATAGATATTTACAATTGTTAAATCTTCTAAAATGGTTCTAAAATGAGTCTCTTGCAGACAGCATAGATATTAATATCTATTCAAAAGAATAGATATTAATTCTTCTTGAAATGTTTGGTAGAATTCCCCTGGGAAGCCATCTGGCCCTGGGCTTTTGTTTGTTGGGAGATGTTTGATGACTGCTTCAATTTCCTTAGTAGGTATAGGTCTGTTCAGGTTTTCTATTTCTTCCTGGTTCAGTTTTGGTAGTTGATACATCTCTAGGAATGCATCCATTTCTTCCAGATGATCTAATTTACTGGCATAGAGTTGCTCATAATATGTGCTTATAATTGTTTGTATTTCTTTGGTGTTGGTTGTGATCTCTCCTCTTTCATTCATGATTTTATTTATTTGGGTCATTTCTCTTTTCCTTTCGATAAGTCTGGCCAGGGGATTATCAATCTTGTTAATTCTTTCAAAGAACCAGCTCCTAGTTTCGTTGATCTGTTCTACTGTTCTTTTGGTTTCTATTTCATTGAGTTCTGCTCTAATCTTTATAATTTCTCTTCTCCTGCTGGGTTTAGGCTTTATTTGCTGTTCTTTCTTCAGCTCTTTAGGTGTAGGGTTAGGTTGTGTATTTGAGACCTTTCTTGTTTCTTGAGAAAGGCTTGTATTGCTATATACTTTCCTCTTAGGGCTGCCCTTGCTGCATCCAAAGATTTTGAACAGTTGTGTTTTCATTTTCATTGGTTTCCATGAATTTTTTAAATTCTTTAATTTCCCGGTTGACCCATTCATTCTTTAGTAGGATGCTCTTTACCCTCCATGTATTTGAGTTCTTTCCGACTTTCCTCTTGTCATTGAGTTCTAGTTTCAAAGCACTGTGGTCTGAAAATAGGCAGGGAATGATCCCAATCTTTTGGTACCAGTGGAGACCTGATTTATGACCTAGGATGTGATCTATTCTGGAGAATGTTCCATGGGGACTAGAGAAGAATGTGTATTCTGTTGCTTTGGGATGGAATGTTCTGAATATATCTGTGAAGTCCAATTGGTCCAGTGTGTCATTTAAAGTCTTTATTTCCTTGTTGATCTTTTGCTTAGATGATCTGTCCATTTCAGTGAGGGGAGTGTTAAAGACCCCCACTATTATTGTATTGTTGTTGATGTCTTTCTTTGCTTTTGTTATTAATTGCCTTATATAATTGGCTGCTCCCATGTAAGGGGCATAGATATTTACAATTGTTAAATCTTCTAGTTGGATAGACCTTTAAGTAGGATATATTGTCCTTCTTCATCTCTTATTACAGTCTTTGGTTTAAAATCTAATTTGTCTGATATAAGGATTGCCACCCCAGCTTTCTTTTGGTGTCCATTAGCATGGTAAATGGTTTTCCACCCCCTCACTTTCAATCTGGGGGCGTCTTTGGTTCTAAAATGAGTCTCTTGCAGACAGCATATCGATGGGTCTTGTTTTTTTATCCAATCTGATAGCCTGTGTCTTTTGATTGGGGCATTTAGCCCATTTACATTCAGGGTAACTATTGAAAGATAGGAATTTAGTGCCATTGTATTGCCTGTAAGGTGACTGTTACTGTATATTATCTGTGTTCCTTTCTGGTCTATGTTACTTTTAGGCTCTCCCTTTGCTTAGAGGACCCCTTTCAGTATTTCTTGTAGGGCTGGTTTCTTGTTTGCAAATGCCTTCAGTTTTTGTTTGTCCTGGAAGCTTTTTCTCTCTCCTTCTATTTTCAGTGACAGCCTAGCTGGATAGAGTATTCTTGGCTGCATATTTTTCTCATTTAGTGCTCTGAATATATCCTGCCAGTCCTTTCTGGCCTGCCAGGTGTCTGTGGATAGGTCTGTTGCCAATCTAATGTTTCTACCATTGTAGGTTACAAATCTCTTCTCCCCAGCTGCTTTCAGTTTTTCTCATTGTCTCTGAGACTTGTAAGTTTCACTATTAGATGTCGGGGTGTTGACCTATTTTTATTGATTTTGATGGGGGTTCTCTGTGCCTCCTGGATTTTGATGCCTGTTTCCTTCCCCAGATTAGGGAAGTTCTCTGCTATAATTTGCTCCAATATACCTTCTGCCCCTCTCTCTCTTTCTTCTTCTTCTGGGATCTCAATTATTCTAATATTGTTTCCTCTTATGGTATCACTTATCTCTCGAATTCTGTCCTCGTGATCCAGTAGTTGTT
>NW_025412330.1:0-3340 GCF_002201575.2 Neomonachus schauinslandi | reverse complement strand
TTTGGTAGAATTCCCCTGGGAAGCCATCTGGCCCTGGGCTTTTGTTTGTTGGGAGATTTTTGATGCCTGCTTCAATTTCCTTAGTGGTTATAGGTCTGTTCAGGTTTTCTATTTCTTCCTGGTTCAGTTTTGGTAGTTGATACATCTCTAGAAATGCATCCATTTCTTCCAGGTTATCTAATTTGCTGGCATAGAGTTGCTCATAATATGTTCTTATAATTGTTTGTATTTCTTTGGTGTTGGTTGTGATCTCTCCTCTTTCATTCATGATTTTGTTGATTTGGGTCCTTTCTCTTCTCTTTTTGATAAGTCTGGCCAGGGGTTTATCAATCTTGTTAATTCTTTCAAAGAACCAGCTCCTAGTTTCGTTGATCTGTTCTACTGTTCTTTTAGTTTCTATTTCATTGATTTCTGCTCTGATTTTGATTATTTCTCTTCTCCTGCTGGATTTAGGCTTTATTTGCTGTTCTTTCTCCAGCTCCTTTAGGTGTAGGGTTAGGTTGTGTACTTGAGACCTTTCTTGTTTCTTGAGAAAGGCTTGTATTGCTCTATACTTTCCTCTTAGGACTGCCTTTGCTGCATCCCAAGGATTTTGAATAGTTGTGTTTTCATTTTCATTGGTTTCCATGTATTTTTTTAATTCTTCTTTAATTTCCAGGTTGACCCATTCATTCTTCAGTAGGATGCTCTTTAGCCTCCATGTATTTGAGTTCTTTCCGACTTTTCTCTTGTGATTGAGTTCTAGTTTCAAAGCATTGTGGTCTGAAAATAGGCAGGGAATGATCCCAATCTTTTGGTACCGGTTGAGACCTGATTTATGACCTAGGATGTGATCGATTCTGGAGAATGGTCCATGGGCACTAGAGAAGAATGTGTATTCCGTTGCTTTGGGATGCAATGTTCTGAATATGTCGGTGAAATCCATTTGGTCCAGCATGTCATTTAAAGTCTTTATTTCCTTGTTGATCTTTTGCTTAGACGATCTGTCCATTTCAGTGAGGGGGGTGTTAAAGTCTCCCACTATTATTGTATTGTTGTCGATGTGTTCCTTTGCTTTTGTTATTAATTGGCTTATATAATTGGCTGCTCCCATGTTAGGGGCATAGATATTTACAATTGTTAGATCTTCTTGTTGGATAGATCCTTTAAGTAGGATATAGTGTCCTTCCTCATCTCTTATTACAGTCTTTGGTTTAAAATCTAATTTGTCTGATATAAGGATTGCCACCCCAGCTTTCTTTTGGTGCCCATTAGCATGGGAAATGGTTTTCCACCCCCTCACTTTCAATCTGGGGGTGTCTTTGGGTCTAAAATGAGTCTCTTGCAGACAGCATATCGATGGGTCTTGTTTTTTAATCCAGTCTGATAGCCTGTGTCTTTTGATTGGGGCATTGAGCCCATTTACATTCAGGGTAACTATTGAAAGATAGGAATTTAGTGCCATTGTATTGCCTGTAAGGTGACTGTTACCGTATATTGTCTGTGTTCCTTTCTGGTCTATGTTGCTTTTAGGCTCTCTCTGCTTAGAGGACCCCTTTCAAGATTTCCTGGAGGGCTGGTTTTGTGTTTGCAAATTCCTTTAGTTTTTGTTTGTCCTGGAAGCTTTTTATCTCTCCTTCAATTTTCAATGACAGCCTAGCTGGATAGAGTATTCTTGGCTGCATATTTTTCTCATTTAGTGCTCTGAATATATCCTGCCAGTCCTTTCTGGCCTGCCAGGTCTCTGTGGATAGGTCTGTTGCCAATCTAATGTTTCTACCATTGTAGGTTACATATCTCTTGTCCCGAGCTGCTTTCAGGATTTTCTCTTTGTCTCTGAGACTCGTAAGTTTTACTATTAGATGTCGGGGTGTTGACCTATTTTTATTGATTTTGAGAGGGGTTCTCTGTGCTTCTTGGATTTTCATGCCTGTTTCCTTCCCCAAATTAGGGAAGTTCTCAGCTATAATTTGCTCCATTATACCTTCTGCCCCTCTCTCTCTTTCTTCTTCTTCTGGGATCCCAATTATTCTAATGTTGTTTCGTCTTATGGTATCGCTTATCTCTCGAATTCTGCCCTTGTGATCCAGTAGTTGTTTATCTCTCTTTTTCTCAGCTTCTTTATTTTCCATCATTTCATCTTCTATATTACTGATTCTCTCTTCTGCCTCATTTATTCTAGCAGTTAGCGCCCCCATTTTTTGATTGCACCTCATTAATAGCCTTTTTGATTTCTACTTGGTTGGATTTTAGTTCTTTTACTTCTCCAGAAAGGGTTTCTCTAATAACTTCCATATTTTTTTCAAGCCCACCTAGTATCTTTAAAGTGATGATTCTGAACTCTAGATCTGACATTGTACTAATGTCCGTATTGAGTAGGTCCCTGGCAGTCAGTACTACCTCTTGTTCTTTTTGTTGAGGTGATTTTTTCCGTCTTGTCATTTTGTGCAGAGGAGAATAGATTAATGAGAGAACAAAATGCTAGCAGAGTAACAACGTCCCCAGAAAATATACTCTAAACAAATCAGAAAAAACCTGAAGCAGTGGGAAAAGAAAGGGAAAGAGAGAAAAAAGAAAAAGAAAAAAAGAAAAAGATAAAGATAAAAACAAAAACAAACAAAACAAAACAACAACAACAAAAAAACCAGAATGTGATCAAATATGATCAGGCTGGTATATAGATCAGTTCCACACCCTAGATGTGGGGTGTATTTTGGTCTTTTAGAAGAAAGTGCCTCCCAAAATTTTAAGGAAAGAAAAACTTATATATGTACAAAAATAAGGGTTGATATGATGAAGGGATGGAATATGACTGTAAAGATGGAAATTATAAAAAATTTTATAAAAGGAATTGATAAGAAGTTGTTTGAAAAAAGAAAGAAGAGGATTTTAAAAAAGAAAAAAAAAGGGAGAGGATGTGATCAGGCAGGGGAATAGAAAACACCATATACTAGAGATTTAGGGTATATTTTGATCTGTTAGAAGAAACTATCTCAAAATTTTAAAGATAGAACAACTTATATATATAAGCCAAAAATACGGGTAACTACTATGAAGGGATAGAATATGACTCTAAAAATGAAAAATAAAAATGTTTTTTTTTTTTAAAAAAAAGGGATTGATAAGATGTTGGTTGAAAAAGGGAAAAAGAAAAATTCAAAAAGAAAAAAAAAAAAGACAGTTAAAAAAAAATTAACTTTGAAAGACTACAGAATCATGGTAAAAAAGCCATGGATTCTATGTGCAGTAGTCCCCTAGAGCTGGAGTTCTGCCGTTCTCATTGATGGGTAAACTTGGTCTTGGCTGGCTGTTCTCGCTGATCTTCTGGGGAGGGGCCTGTTGCCGTGGTTTCCAAATGTCT
>NW_025412329.1:1083-3340 GCF_002201575.2 Neomonachus schauinslandi | reverse complement strand
GATTTTGGTGGATTCCTTGCTCACATTTAGGTCTTTCATGCATTTTGCGTTTATTTTTGTGTACGGTGTAAGAAAGTGGTCCGGGTTCATTCTTCTGCATGTGGCTGTCTAATTTTCCCAACACCATCTGTTGAAGAGACTGTCTTTTTTTCCATTGGCTATTCCTTCCCCCTTTGTCAAAGATTAGTTGACCGTAGAGTTGAGGGTCAATTCCTGGGTCCTCTATTCTGCTCCATTGATCTAGGTGTCTGGTTTTGTGCGAGTTCCATACTGTCTTGGTGATGACAGCTTTGAAATAGAGCTTGAAGTCCGGAATTCTGATGCCTCCGGTGTTGGTTCTCTTTTTCAACACTCTGTTGGCCTCCGGGAGTCTTTTCTGGTTCTACACAAATTTTAGGATTGTTTGTTCCAGCTCCCTGAAAAATGTTGATGGTATTTTGATAGGGATTGCTTTGAATGTGTAGATTCTTTGGGTAGCATAGGTATTCTCACAGTATTTGTTCTTCCACTCTATGAGCATGGAATATTTTTCCGTTTCTTTGTGTCTTCCTCTACTTCTTTCCTAAGTGTTCTATAGTTTTCAGAGTATAGATCCTTTACCTCTTACGTTAGGTTCAATCCTAGGTATCACACGTTTTTCGGGGCAATTGTAAGTGGAATCGATTCCTTGATTTCTCTTTCTTCTGCCTCATGGTTAGTGTACAGGAATGCAACTGCCTTTGTGCATTGGTTTGATATCCTGAGATTTTGTGGAATTGCTGTATCGGTTCTAGCAGTTTTTGGGTGGAGTCTTTTGGGTTTTCCACATAGAATACCTTGTCATCTGCAAAGAGTGCGAGATTGACTTCTTTGTTGCCACTTTGGGTGCCTTTTAGCGCTTTTTGTTCTCTGATTGCTGAGGGTAGGACTGCCAGTAGTATGTGGAACAACAGTGGTGAGAGTGGACATCCCTGTCGTGTTGCTGACCGTAGGGGAGAAGCTCTCTGTTTCTTTTTGATGGGGATGATATTTGCTGTGGTCTTTCATGATATTGAGGTATTTTTTCTTTCCCTACATGGCGCATTGTTTTTATCAAGAAAGGATGCTGTATTTTGTCAAATGCATTTCCTGCGTCTGTTGAGAAGATCATATGGTTCTTGTCCTTTCTTTTATTAATGTGGTGTATCCCATTGGATTGATTTACAGATGTGAACCTCCTCTGCATCCCAGGAATAAGTCCCCCTTGGCTGTGGTGAATCATCCTTTGAATGTACTGTTGGAATCCTATTAGCGATGATCTTGGGGAGCAGGTTTGCATCCATGTTCATCTGGGATATTGGTCTGAAATTCTCCTTTATGGTGGTGTCTTTGTCTGGTTTTGGGATCAAGGTAATGCTGACCTCATAGAATGAGTCTGGAAGTTTTCCTTCCGTTTCTATTTGGTGGAACAGTTTCAGAAGAATAGGTATTAATTCTTCTTTAAATATTTGCTAGAATTCCCCTGGAAAGCCATCAGGCCCAAGACTGGTTTGTTGGGAGGGTTTTGATTCCGTTGCTTTGCTGGTTACGGGTCTGGTTTGGTTTTCTATTTCTTCCTGTTTCAGTTTTGGTAGCTTATAGATTTCTAGGAATGCATCCATTTCTTCCAGAGTATCTAATTTGTTGGCATTTCATTGCAAATAATATTCTCTTACGATTGTCTGTGTTTCTTCCATGTTGGTTGAGAGCTCTCCTTTTTCATTCACGTTTTTTTTTTGGGGGGGTCTTTCTCTTTTCTTATTGATAAGTCTGGCTAGGGTTTGATCCATCTTCCTAACTCTTTCAAAGAACCAGCTCTTAGTTTCACTGATCTGTTCTACTTTTTTTTAAAATTTCTATATCATTGATTTCCACTCTAATCTTTATTATTTCTCTTCACCTGCTCGATTTAGGCTTTATTTGCTGTTCTTTCTTTAGCTCCTTTTAGGTTTAAGGTCAGGTCGTGTGTTGGAGAATATAACTTGTTTCTTGAGGAAGGCCTGTATTGCCATATACTTCCCTTTAGGACCGCCTTTGCTGCATCCCAAAGGCTCTGAGTTGTCCCGCTTCCATTTTCATTTGCTTCTGTGTATTTTTTGATTCTTCTTTAATCTCCTGGTTCTCCATTCATTCTTCAGTAGGATGCTCTTTAACCTCCACGTATTCGTGGTCCTTCCATATTGTTCTTGTGGTTAACTTCAAGATTCATAGCGCTGTGTTCTAAAGATATGCATGGTATGATGTCAATCTTTTTTTTTTT
>NW_025412329.1:532-983 GCF_002201575.2 Neomonachus schauinslandi | reverse complement strand
TCCACTCTAATCTTTATTATTTCTCTTCACCTGCTCGATTTAGGCTTCATTTGCTGTTCTTTCTTTAGCTCCTTTTAGGTTTAAGGTCAGGTCGTGTGTTGGAGAATATAACTTGTTTCTTGAGGAAGGCCTGTATTGCCATATACTTCCCTTTAGGACCGCCTTTGCTGCATCCCAAAGGCTCTGAGTTGTCCCGCTTCCATTTTCATTTGCTTCCGTGTATTTTTTGATTCTTCTTTAATCTCCTGGTTCTCCATTCATTCTTCAGTAGGATGCTCTTTAACCTCCACGTATTCGTGGTCCTTCCATATTGTTCTTGTCGTTAACTTCAAGATTCATAGCGCTGTGTTCTAAAGATATGCATGGTATGATGTCAATCTTTTTTTTTTTTAAGATTTTATTTCTTTATTTGAGAGAGAGAGAATGAGAGAGAGAGAGCACATGAGAGGGG
>NW_025412329.1:0-432 GCF_002201575.2 Neomonachus schauinslandi | reverse complement strand
TTTATTTGAGAGAGAGAGAATGAGAGAGAGAGAGCACATGAGAGGGGGGAGGGTCAGAGGGAGAAGCAGACACCCTGCCGAGCAAGGAGCCCGACATGGGACTCGATTCCGGGACTACAGGATCATGACCTGAGCCGAAGGCAGTCGCTTAACCAACTGAGCCACCCAGGCGCCCTGATGTCAATCTTTTTGTACTGGTGAGACCTAATTTCTCACCCAGTATGTGCTCTATTCTGGAGAATGTTCCATGTACACTCCCAAAGTATGTGTTTCCTGCTGTTTTAGGGGTCAGTGGTCTGAATATCTCTGCGCAGTCCCACTGGTCCCGTGTGTCATTCAAAGCCCTTGTTTCCTTGTTGATCTTCTGCTTAGATGATCCGTCCATTGCTGTGAGTGGGGTGTTAAAGTCCTCTACTAGTATTGTATTATTAT
>NW_025412328.1:0-3344 GCF_002201575.2 Neomonachus schauinslandi | reverse complement strand
TTGTGTTGATGTTGATTTTAGCCATTCTGACAGGTATGAGGTGGTATCTCATTATAGTTTGATTTGAATCTCCCTGATGATGATGATATTGAGCATCTTTTCATGTGTCTGTGGGCCAGTGGGACGTCTTCTTTGGAAAAATGTTTGTTATGTCTTCGGTCCATTTTTAATTGGATGATTTGTTTATTGGGAGTTGAGCTGTGTAAGTTCTTTATATATTTTGGAAATTAACCCTTTATTGGATAGCTGTTCGCAAATACCTTCTGTGATTCTGGAGGTTGTCTTTAATTTTCGTTGATTGTTTCCTTTGCTGTACAGAAGCTTTGTATTTTGAGGTAGTCCCAGTAGTTTATATTTTATTGCCCTTGTTCAGGAGATCTATCTGGAAAAATGCTGCTAGGGGCGCCTGGGTGGCTCAGTCATTAAGCGTCTGCCTTTGGCTCAAGTCATGATCCCAGGGTCCTGGGATTGAGCCTCACATCGGGCTCCTGGCTCAGCGGGAACCCTGCTTCTCCCTTTCCCACTCCCCCTGCTTGTGCTCCTGTTCTTGTTATCTCTTTCCCTCTCTCTGTCAAATCAATAAAAAAATCTTGAGAAAATAAACTTTTAGAAAAATGTTGCCACAGCTGATGTCAGAGGCATTACTGCCTGCGCTTTCCTCTAGCATTTTTATGTTTTCAAGTCTCATATTTAGGTCTTTAATTCATTTTGAATTTATTTTTGTGTATGGCATAAGAAAGTGATCCAGTTCATTCTTTCCCATGTAGCTGACCAGTTTTCCCAGCACCATGGTTGAAGAAATATTCTTTTGCCCACTGGACATTCTTTCCTGATTTTTTGAAGATTGATTGACTCTAAAATTGTGTTTGTTTATTTTTTTCTATTATGTTCTGTTGATCTATGTGTCTGTTTTTGAGCCAGTAACATACTGTCTTTATTAAAAAGCAATGTAATATAATTTAAATCTGGAAGTGTAATATTCCAGCTTTCATTATCTTTTTCATAATTATTTTGCTTATCAGGGTCTTTTCTGGTTCCATTTAATTTTAGGACTTTTGTTATACTTCTGTGAAAAATATTATTGGAATTTTGATAGGATTGCATGACATGTATAGATTGCTTTGGGTAATACATTTTAACAGTGTTTGTTCTCCAATCCATGAGCATGGAAAGCCATTTCATTTCTTTGTTTTGGTTTTAATTTCTTTCAGTGTTTTATAGTTTTCAGAGTAAAATTCTTTCACCTCTTTAGTTAGGTTTATTCCTAGGCATTTATTGTTTTTAGTGCAACTGAAAATGGGATTGTTTTCTTAAATTCTCTTTCTGTTGCTTTATTATGAGTATGTAGAAATGCAGTGGATTTCTCCACATTGATTTTGTATCTTGTGACTTTACTGAAGTAATTGATCAGTTCTAGTATTTTCTTGGTGTTTTTTTTTTCAGGTTTTCTATATACAGTGCCATGTTACCTGCAAATAGCAAAAGTTTTACTACTTGCTTACCAATTCAGATGCCTTTTATTTATTTTTGTTGTCTATTTGCTGTAACTAAGACTTCTAGTTCTATGCTGAATAAAAGTGGTGAGGGTGGACATTGCTGTCTTGTTCCTGACCACAGAAGAAAAATCTCAGTTTTTACTCATTGAGTATTGTGTTTGTTGTGGGGTTTCACATATAGCTTTTATGATGTCTCTATATATGTTACCTCAAAAGTTACTTTGTGGAATGTTTTTATCATGAATGGATATTGTGCCTTGTCAAATGCTTTTTCTGGGTTTTTAAAATAATCATGTGATTTCTAAACTTTCTCTTACTGATGTTATGTATCCTGTTAATTGACGGGTAAATAACGAACCACACTGGCATCCTCGGAATAAAATGATATTTTTAATGTATTGTTGGATTGTGTTTGCTAGTGGTTCGTTGAGGATTTTTGCATCTATGTTTATCAGAGATATTAGCCTGTAGAGCATTTTTTAGTGGTTTATTTATCTGGTTTTGCTATCAGGGTAATGCTGGCCTCATAGAATAAATTTGGAAGTTTTCCTTTTCCTCTATTTCTTGGAATTATTTGAAAGGACTAGATGTAACAGTTTTTTTTTTTTTTTAATATTTGTTAGAATTTACCTGTGAAGCCAACTGGTCTTATAATTTTGTTTCTTGGGAGTTTTTTATATTACTGATTCAGTCAACTTGTTGAAATCAATCTATTCAAATTTTCTATTTCTTCCTGCTTCAGTTTTGGCAGGTTATATGTTTCTAGGAATTTATCTATTTTTTTCTGTTTGGACTAATTTGTCAGCATGTTGCTTTTCATCATATTTTCTTATAATTGTATTTCTGTGGTTTTGGTTATTTCTCCTCTTTCATGTTTGATTTTTGTGTCCTTTCACTTTTTTTTTTTTGAAGAGGGTGGCTAGAACTCTGTCAATTTTTAAAAATATTAGAGAGAGTTTGTGAGAGAGTCGGGGGAGGGGCAAAGGGAGAGGAAGAGAGAGAATCTCAAGCAGACTGCTCACTGGGAGGGAAGCCCCACATGTGTCTCAGTCTCACAACCCTGAGATCATGACCTGAGCCAAAATCAAGAGTCAGACACTTACCCTACTGAGCCACCCAAGTGCCCCTAGAACTATCAATTTAGTTGATCTTTTCAAAGAACCAACTCCTGGCTTTGTTGATCTGTTCTATTGTTTGTTCATTTTCTACATAATTCATTTATTTCTGCTCTAATCTTTGCTGTTTCCTTCCATCTGCTAGTTTGGGGTTTGTTTGAATTCTTTTTCTAGTTCCTTTAGGTGTAAGGTTAGGTGTTTATTTAAGATTTTTCTTACTTATTGAGGTAGGCCTGTATTGCTATAAACTGCCCTCTTAGAACACCTTTTGCTCATGTATTTTGGACAGTATTGTCTTCATTTTCTTTTGTTTCCAATGACTTTTTAAATTTTTCCTTGATTACTTGGTTGACCCATTCATTGTTTAGTAGCATGCTATTTAAACTCCATGTATTTTTGGAATTTCTGGAATTTTTCTTGTGTTTTGTTTTGTTTGTTTCTTTGTCTATTTTTCTTGTGGTTGATTTCTAGTTTTATGGCATTGTGGTAAAAAAAGATGCATGGTATAACTTTGATCTTCATGAATTTGTTGATGCTTTTTTTGTGGCCTAATATGTGATCTGTTCTGGAGAATATACCATGTGCACTTGAAAAGAATGTGTATTCTGCTGTTTTAGAATGGATTGTTCTGTATAATTCTTTAAATCCTTCTGGTCGAGTGTTCATTCAAAGCCATTGTTTCCTTGTTTATTTATTTATTTATTTATTTATTTATTTATTTATTTATTTATTT
>NW_025412327.1:0-3345 GCF_002201575.2 Neomonachus schauinslandi | reverse complement strand
GAATTATCTGAGTTGTTAAAATTTGCAGAGTGGCCTATGTCTCTTCTCCAGGAGAACACTGGATTTATGGACTGATAGAAAATCCTACCAGGCTCTAAGAAGAGCAGGTCTCAGAAGAATATCGGCTGGGTTTAAGGATGTTTTATTAACCAGGTCTTTATCTCCTTGCACCTTAAGCAAACAAGCACACTGGTATCCATCCCCTGTTCTTCGGGTCTAGAAAACCCCATCCTCATCCATTTAGATGCTTTGTTTATCATCCCAGAGAGATTCCCTCGGACTCATAATTCTAGAGGCAGGATTCTGACCAAGCAACCAAATCCTTCAGAGATCTCAACAACACACAGGCTCCTGCAGGAATTGCCCCAGGCCATTCCAAGTACCTGGATTTTCATACTTGTTAAGCAAGGGCAGGAAGTGTCAGTAAAATCTATGTTCTTGACTACTATTACTGTTACTAGTGAAAGCCCATTTGTGCCATTCTACATCTAATATAAATTTGCCACAGTTCTACCACTTTGGGGATTCATTTGTCTGATAAATAAAGTGTCACTAGTTGATAAAGCTGTGGATGAGGGAGCTCCTGAAAATAGCTGCTCTGGTGTGCAGCTTCCTGATTAGAGCCACATCGGACCACCCCCTGCCCCTCATTGTCATTAGAAGGTTTTCAGAGCCTGGGCAGTGGAAACAAAGTCCAGACATGACCCTGTCTAGTCATCAATTAAAAACAATAAATTAATAACTATTGTAACATCCACACCCCTGCCATGTACTCGGTAGTGCCCAGTAAGAGTTCAAGTGTAGAGTTAGTGACTTTCACCGTCTGGCTGACCCTTTTAGAAGACTGTTAACCTCTACGAACCTCACTTTTCTGTTCGGTGAAATGGGACTAACAATACCATCTGAGTGATAAATAATAAATGGTCTTATAAGGAAGAACAAGATCACACATAAAAAGCACACAGATTTTAGAGTCCAGGTCATTAAATGTTCAATACAAAGATATGTCAAGATTGTCCTTAGTATTTCATGTCTATAGAGGGATCTTGTATTTCCTCTCTGATCCACAGATGCTTCAAACTGTATGTGTGACCCTCTCCATGGCATGGGGACTAAAGACGCTTCTCTATTCACCTCTGCCACATGCAGTAATTTAAAGTCATTGACAAGAACTTTGTGAGCTTCTGTCAAAATCAGTTAAACTGAAAGCTTCTACTGAATAACAGGATTTAGATGCTGAAAAT
Source organism: Neomonachus schauinslandi (assembly GCF_002201575.2). Taxonomy (NCBI): domain Eukaryota; kingdom Metazoa; phylum Chordata; class Mammalia; order Carnivora; family Phocidae; genus Neomonachus; species Neomonachus schauinslandi. The sequence goes on along the minus strand of NW_025412327.1, from coordinate 2,101 downwards.
ACACTTTCTGATTGGATGATGTTTAAATATCTCGCTGATTATTTTCCCAGAGATGATTTCTTCATCTTCCTGCCCCGTTCAGCACACAGGATGGTCTGAGCTGTTTGCTTCAGGAAGGAGACAGCAGCAGGTCTCAAGGATAATATTGTTCTGTGTCCGGTTTTGAGGCAACAGAACAAACAGAACCCACACATTAGAGAAAATCCTTGGGAGCCCCCGAGGTGAGTCAGAACAAAGCTTTCCTGCTCACCTCATGAAGCATAGAGTGAACAGTCAGACACATTTTTTGCAAGCCTCCCTCACAGGTGGCCAGACCCCAGTGGAGGAATGAGAGCATGGGGTGTCTACATTTAAGAAGCTGAGGGGTAGAGGAGCCTCCCCCGGGTTCACTGTGCTCCAAGGAGGTTTCAGGGCAGCAGAAGGATTCTTATGTGAGAAGAAATGACCATGTCACATGTACAGCAGATGGGGATGTAGAAAGTGTGAGTTCCAAGTCAGTATGCACGGCCAAAGTAGAGTTGTCCTGAGATGGGCCCTATGTCATTTGATGGCAGAAAGATGGGGGTTGAAGTTCCAATGACCAGATGAGGTCACAGCCATGGCCACCTGGCCTGAGGCAAACAGGCACAGGTTGGTAGCTCCATCTCATAAGCATATCCTGGAGAGATTGTGGAGGGAGTATGAGTTATGGGGGCTGACAACAGCAAGAAGAAGAAGACAGAATGTGAGAAACCTTGTCCATAGGGAGTCTGCCCTCAACTGCTATGTGTGTGTGTTGGGGGTTGGGTCCAGCCTGGGTCAGGGGTAGCTTGGATGGGGTAACAAACTATACTAGACGTCAGTGATTAAAATGCTGCCTTGCCCATCCCTCGGGTTGCCTGTATATTCACCACAGAATGGACATTGTACCCCCGAGTGCTGGCAGCCCCTGGGGCCACGTCAGGGCAGTACAAAGGCAGGCTAGGAAAAAGTTGATGCACGTTTGTAGGCACTCACCTGTCTACCCTTGTCCTGTCTTTCCCTATCATCTGAGGTTATTGTCCGGGAAGAAAGGAGAACTTAGACTCATTATAATGGTTGCAAAAGCTGGGAATGAAAAATAAAGGGATCCATGAAAGGGAGCAGTGGGAAGATGGGATGTATTGTGGTCTGAGCATCGGGGAGGACTTGTCAGAGGAAATGAGTCAGCCTGGGGTCTGAAGGGGGTGTCTCTGGGCCAGTGAAAAGATAGAAGCAGTGAATTCCAAATCAAAGAAATGGAATATGTTCACACAGCTGATGTGGGAGCGAGCACTGAATGCTGGACATGAATCCAGAAATTGGTCAGCAAATCAAGGAGAAATGGATGAATGGAGAACATAGGGGATAAACATCCTCTTATGTTCATCTCTAGTTGTCTGGCCACTCCCCACCCCTACTCCTGGACCAAGCCAGTAACCCTCTTGAGATCAAGAATTATGTCAAAATGCATACCTTGCAGGTAGCAAAGAACATCTAATACAACACAATCTCAGTATCTGCATTTGATAAAATAATGGGTATTTTTTGGTAATTAGAATATTTATACATCGTAGGGAATTACTGAGAAGCTCTCTCAAGGTCATCACAAGTCCTATAGCATGTTGTGGAAGGGTACAATTAATGGGAAGAGGAAGATGGTACCTTGGTTGAGGAACTGCTGCCTGGGGTTGGTGGAGGCATCTGAGGAGTCTGAGGGTTGCTGCACGTTGACTGTGTACTGGTTACAGAAGGTCCTGGAAGCTGAGTCTGTCCCTGGGTTGGCTGGGTCCTCTTGGATTCATCATTTTGTATGGTTTTGATTTTCTTTTTCTGAAAGTAGTTTTCCCCCCTTGGTTAATGGTGTTCAATGTTAGATAAACCAGGACATCTCTATCTCTCTTCCCGTGTCTCCCTCCCTCACTTTCCCTCCTTCTCTCTGTCTCTCTCTCCCCTTCTTCCCCTAACACACACCAGGATCTTCACTCTGGAATTACGGCACATATTTAGATACCTCCAACATCTCCCCAGCTCAGACACCAACCAGGATTACAAATGCCACTCTGCAAATTTTAACAACTCAGATAATTCCAATTTCATTGCT
>NW_025412326.1:0-3346 GCF_002201575.2 Neomonachus schauinslandi | reverse complement strand
TCTATCTCTGCCCTCAAGGGAAAACTGTGTAATTAGAGTTTGGAATGAGGCAGGTGGCCTTGTGCCCCCAGAAGCCTGCTCCGGTGACTGGCCTCTCCTGTTTCTTGCCCTAGTGATGCACAGCATGTGCATGCGCAGTAAGAACCCCATCAGCCAGGCTTGGGCAGGCCTAGGTAGCTCAGGCTGCCTCCCAACCACCTGCATACCTTCCAGGGTAGAGGGAGTCAACCCCCCAAATTTTTCGGAAGCAGCTTTTAAGTGGTGACAGTCAGCCTGATGCGGTCCAAGGCTTCCCACACTCAGTATTCCCAGGGGTCTCATATGGGGCCAGGGCTGCTTTTGTCAGTTGCCTGCTCCATCCTGGCAAAGCAGTGCAGATACTCGTGGTTCTGCTGTAGAGGAAGAGATGAGCATTTGTGTAGCTTAGTGCTTGGAAGTCGGCGTATGTCGAGTACCCCGTCGATCTCATGGTAAATTTTGGTGTGTGGGCCCCACCACCTGGTGACCAGGGACCAGCCCCAGCTCCAGGGGCCTGAAGTGCACTCAGTGCCTCGGGTGAGCTGAGAGGAGAGCGCTGCGCATGTGCCAGCTTGGGGCAGAGTAGCCAGTGATGTGGAACAGGACAAGCATGGGGAGAGTTCGCCTGAATGCAGGGCTTGAGGTTCCTTGACTATGACCCTGTAGTATCCAGGCAGGACGAGAGTGACCTGGGGGCAGCGAGGACAGGATCAGCAGTCAGCAGGACTGAGAGTCTAGGCAGGCTTTGAAACACAAGGGAGTCCCCCAACAGAAGGGCGTTCCTGTGATGCCTTGGGTTCTTCCAGGTCAGAAGGCCAGAGCAGGCACCGTGATCCCAGGCCCACCCAGACTCGAGGGAGGGCCGGGCTGCACAGTGCAGGTCCTGACCCAGGCAGCCTGTTCTGGGCTCCCACAGTTGGGGCTCCCCCCAACCTCCTCAATGCTCCCCAAGGCCAGAGGTTGGGATGCAGGTGGTGGGAAGTAAGGTCTTCTCCTTGGGGAGACTCAGAGCCTCCTACTACGGCTTGATGAAGGGAGGGAAAGTTCTCTACCCGCAAGGTCTTAGCAGGACTCAGAATTAAAATGGCATGGGTCAGATTAATAGGACAGTGATTTGGGGCCCACTAATGCAACTGAGACCCAAAGAAGGGACCGAGGCAGGCAGTTTTACCCATTTTAGACAAAGTGACAATAAATCTGTGAGGCATTGACAGGACAAAGAACCCTGAGCTTTGGGAGCTTGGATTAGTAAGGAAGTCTAGACAGAGTTTGGGCTGGAGCAGTACATGGTAAAAAGTAACAGGGGTTGTTTCTAAAGCCTTTTGGGCTCTAAATTCCCCAGCTCTGGGGATAAGGCAGTCTCTTCACGTCCTGCTTCAGAGAGGGTACCTGTTCCATGCGAGATGTATTTCCTGCTTTCAGGGGAAGGTCTAAGTGTCCTTGCACAGGCTGAGTCCTAAGTGACTTGCAAGGAAAATATTCAGTATGCCAGGGGCACCTGGCTTGCTCAGTCAGTGGAGTGTGGGACTCTGCATCTTGAGGTCATGAGTTTGAGACCCAGGTAAGGTGTAGGGATTGCTTAAATCTAAAATCAGAAACACATCAATAATCAGTATACCAAAATGGCACATTTTGGAGGCAGCCTGTTTTTGGCCTCTACAATGAACTGGGGAGATTTCCTGGTCTGCACAGGATCCCTGGATTTGTCCGTGGGAGACGTGGGTGCGGTCTCCTTAGCTGTGTTCAAGCAAATGGGCAAACAGGTGAGCAGACGGCGGCTCCTGCCGCCCTCGTCCTGTCCCTGTCCTCCTTCCCCCATGCTCAGGACCAAGACTGGGGCTGTCTCTGCCCCTCTGCGCAGCTGTCCTGCTGTGGGCCCCCAAGGGAAGCTCACCCCTTCCAACTTGATGTGTAAAGGACAGGTGGGGACCCCAGGCACACAGTGGGACCTCTTCAGGCCCTGCCTCTTTTTGCCTGTGGGACCCTGGGGGAAAGGTCATGGCAGAAGGGGGAGCTAGGAACTGGGTCCCGGCCCTAGCTCTGCCAGACTTGCTGCGTGGGCTTCAGGGTAGTCATTCATCCTACTGGCCGGGACTCTCTTTGCTTTCCTTTTCTTTTTTTTTCCGGCTGAGTTTCACGGGATGAATTAGCCATTGATGAGTTGCATGTAACAGCCAGTGCTCAGACACCAAGTGCCCTCCTTAATGCCCATCGTCCAGTTATCCTTCCCCCCGCACCCATCTCCCCTCCAGCAACCCTCAGTTTGTGTCCTAGAAGTCAGCCTCTCTGATGGTTTGCCTCCCTCTCATTTTCACCTGATTTCATTTTTCCTTCCCTTCCCCTATGTTCATCTCTTATGTCCCTTTTCTTCACTAAGTGAGGAGGCTAGACTTGCTGGCCATTAGTCATTTCTAGGGCTGCCTCCAGGCTTGGCTGGAGCCTGGAGGGGGTTGGGGTTGCCCCAATACCACATGCCTCTGGGCGCCAGGGCCCTGTCTGCTCCCTCCCCCCACACCCTTCACCCCATTTACCTGCAGCTCGCCCAGCAAGAGAGGTCAGGCTCCCTCTCCCAGTGGGCGGATGGCTCCTGGGCCAAACCCCTTCCTGGCCACACCACCTGCTGCCTCTTCCTGCACACCTCCCTCCCTCCGTCTTCCCTGTCCTCCTTCCCTCCATCTCAGCCCAGGACTCCCAGATGCTCTTCCATGGAGATTTCTGGATCTGGACTCCTGACCACAGGCCTCCTGACACCCCCGCCCCCACATTACACATTCTGTGTCTCCGGTGTATTGGGATGGCCATGGGTAAGTCAGACCACTGTCCCTTTGGGCTAGTCCACAGCAAGGCTGACCGCCACCTAGCTTGCTCATGGCCTTCAGCCACCAGCATCCCTGTGTTCTCTGAGACAGACTGCTGGGGGCAGCTTGGACCCTGCCCCTGCCTCTAGAGTGAGGCCCCTCCAGTAGGCCTGCTCCTTAGATCCCCACCTGCACTCCTCCCAAGGTAGAATGTCCTCGACATCCCATTTTACCTGCGGTCTTTGCTCAAACTCTCCTGACTTCTGGGAAACCTCGCCTTCCAAATAGAAAAATCCCGTGTTCCCCTTCCTGTTCCCTGGCTTCTCGTTTTCCAATCCCTCCTCTTCTCTGTCTCTCAGAACCTGGTGTTTGTCCTTCTTATGTCCCTGAGATTCCAGATCCTTCCAGACATTCCTGGCCAGTATCTCAGTATGTCCCTGTTGGTTTTCCTCTGCCTGTCAGGTCAGGAATCTTTTCGTAACATTCAGTCCTTTATAGAAAATAAAGGGCTTTCGCACTCATCACCGTGT
>NW_025412325.1:0-3346 GCF_002201575.2 Neomonachus schauinslandi | reverse complement strand
AGCAGACTCCCCACTGAGCACGGAGCCCAACATGGGGCTCGATCCTGGCACTCTGGGACCATGACCTGAGCCGAAGGCAGATGCTTAACCGACTGAGCCAGCCAGGTGCCCCCGGGATGCCTATATCCTATTATGAGGGACACCATGCTCTATTATCCATACCGTAAGGTCCCTGAGGGTTACACATCATTCTGCCCCCTTGTCATTCCAATCTTGTTGGCCATCACATAATCATAACCACATTACTTCGTAGAGTTAAATGCTGCCACCTGGACTCTGCCACTCAGGGATATTATCATCCCCATTATTCCTAGGGAGCATATTCCCGCGGACACAGCAATCCCAACACAACCTCTGACTACAGAGAATAGGCACTACTATGTCAGTGACCCTGCTGACACTGGTACTTGATGATTCCTTAACATCTGAGTAAACAGAGTGCCCCCAGATCTCTCCTAGGGAACACAGGCGGCTTGGGCTTTCTGGCTTTATGACTACATCTATTTTAGCACTTCTACTTCTCTGCGCTTTTCAATTCCCCCCTTCTCACCCGTGTGTGCTGTGGTCCTAGATACATCCGTACTGGTTATCCACTCTTACGCAATATTACCTCAAAATTCAGCAGCTTAAAGCAACACTCATTTCTTAGCTTAGTTTCTATTTCACAGGGTTGCACGCAAGGCGCTGCCTGGCACTGCGCTGGTCTCAGGTGAGGTCTCGACTGGGGAAGAAGCCACTGCTCACTCCACTTACGTGCTCACTGGCAGGATTCAGTTCCTTGCGGACCACGAGAGTGAGGACCTTGCTTCCTTGCTGGCCGGTGAGTGGAGATTGTGCTCAGTTCTCTGCTGCGAGGATCCCTCCCACATCGTACCTGGCTTCATCAAAGCCAGTGAGAGAGAGAGAAAGGGTTGGCTTTAAGATGAAAGTCACAGTCTTTTGTAACACAACCCCTTGATGTTGCCATCTGCCATGGTTTAGAAGCAAGTTACTCGAGGGGATGGAGATATATGAGGGGATGGAGATATATGAGACCATGAACACCAAGAGGTGGAAAGCAACTTGAAGGCCATCTTGGAGGCTGCCTACCAGAACGCTTACATAATATTGAGTGAAAGAATCAAAACACAGTCCTGGTAAGACTTCCCTTTAAAAAAATCAGAAACACATAAAACAAAACTATATAGTTTAGGCATGCATACCTAGCTAATAAAACCCTAAGGAAAATAAATGAAAAGGTTACTCGAAAAATCAGCATGGTAATCATCTGTAGGGTGGAAAAAGGATTGTGCTCAAGAAAAGACATACCATATCGAGAGCCTTCTTGGGCGCAACAATGTTCTATTTCTTGACTCAAGCTTTGGGTATGCAAATATCTGCTCCATAACTATGTTTTATCTTATGCTTGTATAGTTGATATGCTTTTCAGTTATGTGCATTTTTCATCATCTGAAAGAATTTTTAAAAATTTAGGGTGCACTGAAATGCATACTCTATTTAAGATTTAAAAGGAAAGGTTAGCTTAAGGAATGGATGGTCACCCTACCGTGAAATTTAATGCTAAGAGTTAAAGTAAGACTTGGTACTTCACTAGTACAGCACTGACTGAACTAGTGATATATGCATCAACATTAGTGATCCTTACAGGCAGAAGCCAAGTTAATGGTGCCAAACCAAAGAGAAATTCTATATGCTGTATGAATAGTGTACACACACACACACACACACACACACACACGACCCAGACATAGATGTAGAGTCTGTCTGATGTTCTAGATCAAAAGAGATCTACGGTAAAAGAAAACATATCGAAGCAGCAATTGCCACTATGGCTATGGCGCACTTTACTAAGGGACGAGTGGGGACTCTCTGGTATAAGGGAAATGTTCTATCTTGATAGATGTGGGGATTACACGGATGGGCTTCTGTGTATCAAAATTTGTCACTATGGAAGACTACCCGTGGGATTTTTTGAATTTCAATGTGTGTAAATTCCACCAAAACTATAAAATCAATCATCAAATGTAAACAGGAAAACGTGACTAAATTATTTACTTATGAATAAACCTACGTCTTTACCAAATTGTCATCGTGGCTAATTCGCCTTAAACACATTTCTTTTGGTTAAATTACACTACTATGAGCTCTTTTGATGTTTCTTTACATAGCATATTGCAGTTGTTTGTATGTGTGTGTGGGGGGGTGGGGGATGCGGGGGTGCTTTCTGTAATCGAAAAGGAACAGGGAGGAACTTGATAGAGGCACTTCCTCAAAGCATGAATGAACAGAGTAAAGGAGTAGGTCTCTAAAGTGTGGCCCCTGGGCCTTCAGCATCAACAGCATCTGGGTACTCGTTAGCAATGCCAGACCTCAGGCTCCCTGTGTAATCAGAACCTGTAGCATTTGTCCCGACATACTTAATAGGCCCTTTGGATGACCTGCGGCACGCTAAAGGTGGACTATCACTAAGTGGGGAAGACGGAGAAATAGTAACTAAATGAAGTTACATTGACTAAGATCCATTCACATTTCAAATGGATCCCCCCCAAAAAACATGTGCTATAGATTTCCCAGCTCTGGAGATAAATTCTGTGGAGAGGCACCTTCTGAGCATTTGCTTTTTGCTCCGTTGAAGAGTATTTTTAATCAAGGAGGAGATAAGAATAAAAATGAGGCTAAGTTTTTCGGAATCTAAAGACCACCCAGAGAAATGCAACACAAAAATATGTGACGGCAAAGTTAACACTTAATGAACTACGAATCAGGGCAGTGACCGGAACCATACAGATAATGAATGGCCTGCCACGGTTTTAGGGTAGACAACGTGATCCAAAGACAGAAACGCCCAAGAAAACCCATTCCAGTGGCAGAGGTCAGCAACATCACACACACGTAGACAGCGGTCCCCTTCCTCATTGCTCAACAATGACCCATGATACAGGGCCTCTTCCTCTCGTCTCATGCCACTTCCCACATGCCACACTTATGCACGTGGGATTTCCTCCCCGCTGATCATTGGAAGAAATGCACGACCAGAGATACGTTGGCCCTGATCCCATCCTGCCAGGGGATACAGGAGGGGAGAGGAAGAAATGTAATTGCAAATGCCACCTATCACATAACAGCCCTCTGCGGAGGAAGAGGAGGAGAGAGTGGTCCAGAAGATGCCGGTGGGTATGAGTCAGGAGGAAAAGCAGACCAGATGGAATTTATCACATCTAGAAAAGAAAATGTGTTTCCCATGAGTCTAAACCATTACACAGACAAACACTATTGTGTCTCTGATAATTACTTAAATATTAGGTAAACAACAACAAGGAAGACGTGTTGACAAATCACCCTGGTC
>NW_025412324.1:0-3346 GCF_002201575.2 Neomonachus schauinslandi | reverse complement strand
TTTAATGATACGGTGGAGGAGGAGGGAATGGAGGAGGGGGAGGAGCGGGGGAGGGGGAGGAGGGAGATGTTGGGGGATGGGCAGGGGAAGCTCAGCGCCAGTCACGGGTGGCAGCGCCCAGGCAGGAGTTGGGCAAAGTGGGGAAAGATTTCGGCGGACACCACGGCGGTCAGGATCGGGGCTCCGCGGCCAGCCTGCCTGGGCTGGAGGCCCGCGCCTGCGGCTGGCGGCCGTGTGGCCGGGGGCGAGTTGCTAGGCCGCTCTGTTGCTCTGTCTCCCCATCGGCAAATATGTAAAACGGTGGCTGTGTTCGGGCAGTTACTGGGGAGCCTGTGTTAATCGTGTTAATCGCGTGAGAGCCATCTGAGGAGCCGTCTGAGGCCTCGGTGGGCCTGGGCTGTGCTCACCGCCGTGAGCAGCTCCGTTCCGGCGTGAGTTGTTTTTCTGCGAGTCGTTTACCCATTTCCGCTGGCCCGCTTTCTGTGCGCGAGTACCAGTCGGGGGTCTCCAGGGAAAGAGCCAGACGCGTGTGCGCGCGTGTGTGGGTGTGTGTGTGTACACGCACATGGGCATTGTATATTAGTACGTGTATTTCAAACGTGTCTGCCGAGATGATGGTTTCTCTCGGGAGTGTCCGAGGGCAGTGGGCCGGCCTGCAGGCTGGGGGTCCGGAGGAGCTGGTGCTGCCGAACTGAGGCCGAATCCCTCCCTCCGGGGAGGCTCGGCTTTCGCTCTTCAGCCTTTGGCTGATTGGCGGAGGGCCCCCCCCCACGCCCCACTGAGGGTGCCTCCTTCACCTGAGGTGGCTGCTGGGCCACGTGAACCACATCCCCAGAACACACATCAGGCTTTTTTCCTTCAACACCCCCGACAGAGGTTCCACACCTTGTCCTAGGAAGCCCCAAATGCCAGCCCCGGCCTCTCGGTCTGGGGAAGCCCACGGCCCAGTCTCCCTGCTCTGGCCTGGGCCTCCCCGCGGGCTCCCCGCCTCCCCTGTCTGCACACCTGGGGGCTCCAGGCGGCAGCAGGACAAGTCCCAGGATGGCAGGCACCCTGAGGGGTGATGTGGCCAGGCTGGGGGGCATGCTCCTCCTTATTTTGAAGGTTTGTGCCGTCTTGCATTTTCCCCTTCTTGCTTCTGACCGATGCCTTCATATCGCTATCCTTTGCAGTGAGCGTGTGTCTTCCTGCCGGAAGCATCTATCTCTGCTCTGCTAAGAGTGCACGATGATGAGCCACGGATGGGCCCCATTCCTTGGGTTGGGGTCTCGGAGGGTCATAGCGGGCCGTGTCAGCGTCCGGGCATCTGTTCTCTGGGGCCAAGTACCTTCTCCAGATAGGAGCCCCCAGTTCTCCTGCCTGAGGGCCAGGGCGGGGAGAGGGCACGGGGTCCCCAGGTCAGCACGCTTACCTCCCCTCTGTGCCTGCAGCCCAGCGCTGGAGCACCCTGGCTTGATTTCTCCACGAGGTGGACACCCAGGTCCTGTGCGGGAGGCTGGGAAGAGGGGCTTTGGGGCTCGGCTGCCTCCTGCTCTTTCTGCCCCTCACCGTGGCTGCCTCCCAGGGCCCCGGCTTTCCAGGTCCTGCGGGGCAGACGGGCTTGTTTCTTGGGATTTTTCCCCTCTGGGCTCTGGGCTGGTGCCTCCTCTGCTCTGCCAGCTTCTGCTGTCTCCTCTCTCTGGTGACCTTTCTCCAAAATGTGTTCCTCTCCCCTGTCTGTCCTCTGGATCTGGGGTGGTGGTGGCAAGGACGTGAGTGTCTGTGGTCAGCCCACCTCTCCTATGACACGTCCCTTCCCAGCTGGATTTCTGCCCGTTTGCAGGTGTGGTTGGTGCTGTGTGGACCTCCCTGGCAATTCTGGAACCTCCTTCAGTCCCTCACCCCTGGGTCCAGCACAGGTCGGTCATCACAGTGGCGTTGACCAGGGCTCACCAGCTCGATTCTGAGCTGGTTTAACCCTCGGCTCACCGTAGCGGACCTAGAGCCCCACCCCATACCGCATTCCACACCTGCTTGTGGGGCATGTGTCATGGTAAGCGTGGACGGAGGAAGGAGGGTGCGGCCACGTCCTACAGAACGGGAGGCCATTCCTGGACAAAGGCCGGTCCCTAGGCCGGGGTGGAAGTGGGTGGACCTCGGGCAGGTGGGACGGGGATGCCCTTCGGGAGATACCCTGATGGTGTCCCTGGGAGGACATCCAGGCGGTCGGTGCGAGGGGGAGCATGGCTGCCTGAGGAGGCCTAGGGGACCCCCAGAGACCTAACCCCTGCAAGCTGGGAATGTGGCCTTATTTGGCGAAGAGTCTGCAGTGGGGCTCACTGAGGCACGTGGGACAGAAACACTGGGTCATCCAGGTGCGCCTTAAATCCACGACCAGTGTCCTCACAGGAGAGAACAAGAGACACACACACTCGGAGGAGGAGGCACACAGAAGAGACCACGTGATGGCAGATGCAGAGATGGAGCGGCGTGGCCAGGGCCCAGGAGCTGGGGGCGGCAGGAGGGACCCTCCCCAGGGATCTGCGGGGCATGGCCCTGCCACACCCGGATTTCAGACTTTCAGACTCCAGACTGTGAGAGAGTCAGTGTTTGAAGCCCCCGTGTGTGGAACTCGGCTATGGTGGCCCCAGGACCCTTGTCCAGCATCAGCCCTGGCAGCACCTGGGTCTGTGCAGGGGTGTGCGGGATGTGTGTTTGGGGTGGGGGCTTGGGCGGGTCCCCGTGTCCTCTTGCAGAGTTGTTTGTCTCCATTGCCCTCTCTCAGCCTCAGGGGGAGCAGGGGGTGTTCTGTGTCTCCTTGAGGGGTGGTGGTGGCTCGGGGCTCCCCCATGTCAGAGCCTTCCCCTAGGTGGTGATGGGGTCCTGCATAGCAGCATTTCCCGAAGCCCTCAGAGAGGGGAAACAGTGGTTCATTAGGGCTGGAATCATCCAGAAGCTTCTGAGATGCTTCCACAGACCAGGAGGTTAGTTAGGTCCTTGGGTTGTGAGCCCAGAGCATTTCTCCCCAAAAGCAGTGAGAGTGGGCTCACCTTCTCTTATGATGCCCTGCCTGCGGGGTCCCAGAGCCTAAGCAGTGCCTGGTGCACGCGGCAAATGAACAAATGCATGAATGAATGAACAGACACACGAATGAATGAATGAATAAATGAATGAATGAACGGATGAGTGAACGGTGGTGTGCATGGGCTGGTTTCCACAGCCCCGCCCCCTGCACCCGCCCTCCCACACCTGTCCCCTGCCCCTGTCCCCTGCACCCGCCCTCCCGCACCTGCCCTCCCGCACCCGCCCTCCTGCACCTGCCCCCTACACCCGCCCTCCCGCACCCGCCCTCCTGCACCTGCCCCCT
>NW_025412323.1:2168-3346 GCF_002201575.2 Neomonachus schauinslandi | reverse complement strand
TTTGGCTATTGCGGACATTGCTGCTATGAACATTGGGGTGCATATGGCCCTTCTTTTCACTGCATCTGTGTCTTTGGGGTAGATACCCAGGAGTGCAATTGCTGGGTCATAGGGTAGCTCTATTTTTAAATTTTTGATGAACCTCCAAACTGTTTTCCAAAGTGGCTGTACCAACATGCATTCCCACCAAGAGTGTAAGAGGGTTCCCCTTACTTCACAACCTCTCCAACATTTGTTGTTTCTTTCCCTGTCCATTTTTGCCATTCTAACTGGTGTAAGGTGGTATCTCAGTGTGGTTTTGATTTGGATTTCCCTGACGGCTAATGATGATGAATATTTTTTCATGTGTCTGTTAGCCATTTGTATGTCTTCTTCAGAGAAGTGTCTGTTCATATCTTCTGCCCACTTTTGGACTTGATTATGTGTTTTTTGGGTGTTGAGTTTGAGAAGTTCTTCATAGATCTTGGATACCAGCCCTTTATCTCTAGTGTCATTTGCAAATATCTTCTCCCATTCTGTGGGTTGCCTCTTGGTCTTATTGATAATTTCCTTTACTGTGCAGAAGCTTTTTATCTTGATGAAGTCCCAAAAGTTCACTTTTGCTTTTGTTTCACTAGCTTTTGGAGATGTATCTTTTTTTTTTTTAAAGATTTTATTTATTCATTTGAGACACAGAGATACAGAGAGAGAGAGAGAGCATGAGCAGTGGGAGAGGCGGAGGGAGAGGAAGAAGCAGACTCCCCGCTGAGTCAGGAGCCCAACGTGGGACTCGATCCCAGGACCCTGGGATCATGACCTGAGCCGAAGGCAGACGCTTAACCATCTGAGCCACCCAGGTTCCCCTTGGAGATGTATCTTGAAAGAAGTTGCTGTGGCTGATGTCCAAGAGGTTACTGCCTGGGGGGGGCAGAGCAAGATGGCGGAGGAGTAGGAGACCTGGATTTCATCTCCTCTCAGGAATTCAGCTGGATAGGGATCAAACCATTCTGAACACCTACAAATTCAACAGGAGATCGAAGAAAAGAATAGCAACAACTCTCTCATCAGGAAAGCGACCACTTTCTGGAAGGTAGGACGTGCGGAGAAGTGAATCCGAGGCGATATTCGGGAGGATAGATGGCGCAGGAGGGCCCTCCGTCGGCAGCTTCTGGCAAGTGATAGAACCACGGAGCACAAAA
>NW_025412323.1:0-2068 GCF_002201575.2 Neomonachus schauinslandi | reverse complement strand
GGAGCACAAAATCGGAACTTTTAAAAGTCTGCTCCGCTGAGGGACGTCACTCTGGTGGCTAAGCGGGGGGTGGAACCCTCGCGGACAGTGTGGTCTCAGGACCCTCGGGGTCACAGAAAGACCAGGGGTGCCTGAGTGTGGCAGAGCAACTAGGTATTGGAGCAGGGAAGCCGGCTGCAGAGGTGGAGCCCAGGCGCGGGCTCTCAGCTCGGGGTTGCCATAAACTGTGATCCGTGGCACAGTCGGGCCCCTGCTCCTCCAGCAGGGACCCAACAAGCGGCAGATTTGGGGAGACTCCCCTTCCTCCCCACGGGGAGGAACAGCAGGGGAGTACACCGCAGGGATCTGCTGGGTTTGGAGACTCCACCCGGGGTCGGGTGCCAGAGATAGAAATGCGCGGTCACAGGCCAGGTGAGCACGGAGTGCGGCCGGAGACCGGGAAGACAGGAGTGACTGACGGCTTTTCTCTGGGGGCTCACTGAGGAGCGGGGCCCTGAGTTCTCGGCTCCTCCGGGGCGGAGATTGGGAGGCCGCCATTTTCACTCTCCACCTCCAAAGCTGTACCGAAAGCTCACAGGGAACAAAAGCTCTGGAGAGCAAACCAGAGCATATTACTTAGCCAGGAGGGGGCAAGGGCGGGGCAAACTCGCCTCTGGCAAAGACATTTGGAAATCACGGCAACAAGCCCCTCCCCAGAAGATCAGCGAGAACAGCCATCCAAGACCAAGTTTACCGATCAATGAGAATGGCAGACTCCAGCGCTAGGGGAATACTGCACATAGAATTCATGGCTTTTTTACCATGATTCTTTAGTCTTTCAAAGTTAATTTTTTTTTACCTTTTTTTTTTTCTTTGAATTTTTCTTTTTCCCTTTTTCAACCAACATCTTATCAATCCTTTTTTTTAAAAAAAACATTTTTATTTTTCATTTTTAGAGTCATATTCTATCCCTTCATACTAGTTACCTGTATTTTTGGCATATATATATAAGTTGTTCTCTCTTTAAAATTTTGACATAGTTTCTTCTAACAAATTAAAATATACCCTAAATCTCAAGTATATGGTTTTTTCTACTCCCCTGCCTAATCACATTTTCTCCCTTTTTTTCTTTTTTCTCTTTTTTTAAATCCTCTTCTTTCTTTTTTCAAACAACTTATCAATTCCTTTTATAAAATTTTTTATAATTTCCATCTTTACAGTCATATTCCATCCCTTCATCATATCAACCCTTATTTTTGTACATATATAAGTTTTTCTTTCTTTAAAATTTTGGGAGGCACTTTCTTCTAACAGACCAAAATACACCCAAAATCTAGTGTGTGGCACTGATCTATATACCAGCCTGATCATATTTGATCACATTCTGGTTTTTTTTCTTGTTGTTGTTTTGTTTTGTTTGTTTTTGTTTGTTTTTATCTTTATCTTTTTCTTTTTTTTCTTTTTCTTTTTTTCTCTTTCCATTTCTTTTTCCACTGCTTCAGGTCTTTTCTAATTTGTTTAGAGTATATTTTCTGGGGACGTGGTTACTCTGCTAGCATTTTGTTCTCTCATTAATATATTCCCCTCTGCACAAAATGATAAGATGGAAAAAATCACCTCAGCAAAAAGAACAAGAGGCAGTAGCGACTGCCAGAGACCTACTCAATACGGACATTAGTACGATGTCAGATCTAGAGTTAAGAATCATCACTTTAAAGATACTAGCTGGGCTTGAAAGAAATATGGAAGTTATTAGAGAAACCCTTTCTGGAGAAGTAAAAGAACTAAAATCTAACCAAGTAGAAATCAAAAAGGCTATTAATGAGGTGCAATCAAAAATGGGGGCGCTAACTGCTAGGATAAATGAGGCAGAAGAGAGAATCACTGATATAGAAGACCAAATGATGGAAAATAAAGAAGCTGAGAAAAAGAGAGATAAACAACTACTGGATCACAAGGGCAGAATTCGAGAGATAAGCAATACCATAAGATGAAACAACATTAGAATAATTGGGATCCCAGAAGAAGAAGAAAGAGAGAGGGGGGCAGAAGGTATAATGGAGCAAATTAGAGCAGAGAACTTCCCTAA
>NW_025412322.1:0-3346 GCF_002201575.2 Neomonachus schauinslandi | reverse complement strand
TCTATCTCTGCCCTCAAGGGAAAACTGTGTAATTAGAGTTTGGAATGAGGCAGGTGGCCTTGTGCCCCCAGAAGCCTGCTCCGGTGACTGGCCTCTTCCATTTCTTGCCCTGTTGATGCACAGCATGTGCATGCGCAGTAAGAACCCCATCAGCCAGGCTTGGGCAGGCCTAGGTAGCTCAGGCTGCCTCCCAACCACCTGCATACCTTCCAGGGTAGAGGGAGTCAACCCCCCAAATTTTTCGGAAGCAGCTTTTAAGTGGTGACAGTCAGCCTGATGCGGTCCAAGGCTTCCCACACTCAGTATTCCCAGGGGTCTCATATGGGGCCAGGGCTGCTTTTGTCAGTTGCCTGCTCCATCCTGGCAAAGCAGTGCAGATACTCGTGGTTCTGCTGTAGAGGAAGAGATGAGCATTTGTGTAGCTTAGTGCTTGGAAGTCGGCGTATGTCGAGTACCCCGTCGATCTCATGGTAAATTTTGGTGTGTGGGCCCCACCACCTGGTGACCAGGGACCAGCCCCAGCTCCAGGGGCCTGAAGTGCACTCAGTGCCTCGGGTGAGCTGAGAGGAGAGCGCTGCGCATGTGCCAGCTTGGGGCAGAGTAGCCAGTGATGTGGAACAGGACAAGCATGGGGAGAGTTCGCCTGAATGCAGGGCTTGAGGTTCCTTGACTATGACCCTGTAGTATCCAGGCAGGACGAGAGTGACCTGGGGGCAGCGAGGACAGGATCAGCAGTCAGCAGGACTGAGAGTCTAGGCAGGCTTTGAAACACAAGGGAGTCCCCCAACAGAAGGGGGATCCTGTGATGCCTTGGGTTCTTCCAGGTCAGAAGGCCATAGCGGGCCCCGTGATCCCAGGCCCACCTAGACTCGAGGGAGGGCCGGGCTGCACAGTGCAGGTCCTGACCCAGGCAGCCTGTTCTGGGCTCCCACAGTTGGGGCTCCCCCCAACCTCCTCAATGCTCCCCAAGGCCAGAGGTTGGGATGCAGGTGGTGGGAAGTAAGGTCTTCTCCTTGGGGAGACTCAGAGCCTCCTACTACGGCTTGATGAAGGGAGGGAAAGTTCTCTACCCGCAAGGTCTTAGCAGGACTCAGAATTAAAATGGCATGGGTCAGATTAATAGGACAGTGATTTGGGGCCCACTAATGCAACTGAGACCCAAAGAAGGGACCGAGGCAGGCAGTTTTACCCATTTTAGACAAAGTGACAATAAATCTGTGAGGCATTGACAGGACAAAGAACCCTGAGCTTTGGGAGCTTGGATTAGTAAGGAAGTCTAGACAGAGTTTGGGCTGGAGCAGTACATGGTAAAAAGTAACAGGGGTTGTTTCTAAAGCCTTTTGGGCTCTAAATTCCCCAGCTCTGGGGATAAGGCAGTCTCTTCACGTCCTGCTTCAGAGAGGGTACCTGTTCCATGCGAGATGTATTTCCTGCTTTCAGGGGAAGGTCTAAGTGTCCTTGCACAGGCTGAGTCCTAAGTGACTTGCAAGGAAAATATTCAGTATGCCAGGGGCACCTGGCTTGCTCAGTCAGTGGAGTGTGGGACTCTGCATCTTGAGGTCATGAGTTTGAGACCCAGGTAAGGTGTAGGGATTGCTTAAATCTAAAATCAGAAACACATCAATAATCAGTATACCAAAATGGCACATTTTGGAGGCAGCCTGTTTTTGGCCTCTACAATGAACTGGGGAGATTTCCTGGTCTGCACAGGATCCCTGGATTTGTCCGTGGGAGACGTGGGTGCGGTCTCCTTAGCTGTGTTCAAGCAAATGGGCAAACAGGTGAGCAGACGGCGGCTCCTGCCGCCCTCGTCCTGTCCCTGTCCTCCTTCCCCCATGCTCAGGACCAAGACTGGGGCTGTCTCTGCCCCTCTGCGCAGCTGTCCTGCTGTGGGCCCCCAAGGGAAGCTCACCCCTTCCAACTTGATGTGTAAAGGACAGGTGGGGACCCCAGGCACACAGTGGGACCTCTTCAGGCCCTGCCTCTTTTTGCCTGTGGGACCCTGGGGGAAAGGTCATGGCAGAAGGGGGAGCTAGGAACTGGGTCCCGGCCCTAGCTCTGCCAGACTTGCTGCGTGGGCTTCAGGGTAGTCATTCATCCTACTGGCCGGGACTCTCTTTGCTTTCCTTTTCTTTTTTTTTCCGGCTGAGTTTCACGGGATGAATTAGCCATTGATGAGTTGCATGTAACAGCCAGTGCTCAGACACCAAGTGCCCTCCTTAATGCCCATCGTCCAGTTATCCTTCCCCCCGCACCCATCTCCCCTCCAGCAACCCTCAGTTTGTGTCCTAGAAGTCAGCCTCTCTGATGGTTTGCCTCCCTCTCATTTTCACCTGATTTCATTTTTCCTTCCCTTCCCCTATGTTCATCTCTTATGTCCCTTTTCTTCACTAAGTGAGGAGGCTAGACTTGCTGGCCATTAGTCATTTCTAGGGCTGCCTCCAGGCTTGGCTGGAGCCTGGAGGGGGTTGGGGTTGCCCCAATACCACATGCCTCTGGGCGCCAGGGCCCTGTCTGCTCCCTCCCCCCACACCCTTCACCCCATTTACCTGCAGCTCGCCCAGCAAGAGAGGTCAGGCTCCCTCTCCCAGTGGGCGGATGGCTCCTGGGCCAAACCCCTTCCTGGCCACACCACCTGCTGCCTCTTCCTGCACACCTCCCTCCCTCCGTCTTCCCTGTCCTCCTTCCCTCCATCTCAGCCCAGGACTCCCAGATGCTCTTCCATGGAGATTTCTGGATCTGGACTCCTGACCACAGGCCTCCTGACACCCCCGCCCCCACATTACACATTCTGTGTCTCCGGTGTATTGGGATGGCCATGGGTAAGTCAGACCACTGTCCCTTTGGGCTAGTCCACAGCAAGGCTGACCGCCACCTAGCTTGCTCATGGCCTTCAGCCACCAGCATCCCTGTGTTCTCTGAGACAGACTGCTGGGGGCAGCTTGGACCCTGCCCCTGCCTCTAGAGTGAGGCCCCTCCAGTAGGCCTGCTCCTTAGATCCCCACCTGCACTCCTCCCAAGGTAGAATGTCCTCGACATCCCATTTTACCTGCGGTCTTTGCTCAAACTCTCCTGACTTCTGGGAAACCTCGCCTTCCAAATAGAAAAATCCCGTGTTCCCCTTCCTGTTCCCTGGCTTCTCGTTTTCCAATCCCTCCTCTTCTCTGTCTCTCAGAACCTGGTGTTTGTCCTTCTTATGTCCCTGAGATTCCAGATCCTTCCAGACATTCCTGGCCAGTATCTCAGTATGTCCCTGTTGGTTTTCCTCTGCCTGTCAGGTCAGGAATCTATTCGTAACGTTCAGTCCTTTATAGAAAATAAAGGGCTTTCGCACTCATCACCGTGT
>NW_025412321.1:0-3348 GCF_002201575.2 Neomonachus schauinslandi | reverse complement strand
GGCACAAAAACAGACATATAGACCAATGGAACAGAATAGAGAACCCATTATGGACCCTCAATTCTATGGTCAAATAATCTTTGACAAAGCAGGAAAAAACATGCAATGGAAAAAAGACAGTCTCTTGGGGCGCCTGGGTGGCTCAGCCGGTTAAGCATCTGCCTTCGGCTCAGGTCATGATCCCGGGGTCCTGGGATCGAGCCCCGCATCGGGCTCCCTGCTCCACAGGAAGCCTGCTTCTCCCTCTCCCACTCCCCCTGCTCGTGTTCCCTCTCTTGCTGTGTCTCTCTCTGTCAAATAAATAAATAAAAATCTTTAAAAAAAAAAAAAAGAATAAAGACAGTCTCCTCAATAAATGGTGCTGGGAAAATTGGACAGCCACATGCAGAAGAATGAAACTCGACCATTCTCTAACACCATTCACAAAGATAAACTCAAAGTGGATGAGAGACTTCAATGTGAGACAGGAATCCTTCAAAATCCTAGAGGACAACATAGGCAGTAACCTCTTTGACATCGGCCACAGCAACTTCTTTCATGGTACATCTCCAAAGGCTAGTGAAACAAAAGCAATAATGAACTTTTGGGACTTCACCAAGATAAAAAGCTTCTGCACAGCAAAGGAAACAGTCATCAAAACAAAGAGGCAGGGGGGCGGAGCAAGATGGCGGAGGAGTTAGAAGACCTGGATTTCGTCTCCTCTCAGGAATTCAGCTGGATAGGGATCAAACCATTCTGAACACCTACAAACCCAACAGGAGATTGAAGAAAGGAATAGCAACAACTCTCTGAACAGAAAAGCGACCACTTTCTGGAAGGTAGGAGGTGCGGAGAAGTGAATCCGAGGCAATATTCGGGAGGATAGATGGCGGGGGAGAGGCCTCCGTTGGCCGCTTCTGGCAAGTGATAGAGCTGCGGAGCACAAAATCGGAAATTTTAAAAGTCTGCTCCGCCGAGGGACGTCACTGGGTGGCTAAGCGGGGGGTGGAACCCTCCGGGACAGTGTGACCCTCGGGGTCACAGAAAGACCGGGGGTACCTGAGTGTGGCAGAGCTCCCAGGTAACAGAGCAGGGAAGCTGGCTGCAGAGGCGGAGCCCAGGTGCGGGCTCTCAGCTCAGGGTTGCCATAAACCGTGATCCGCGGCACAGTCAGGCCCCTGCTCCTCCAGCAGGGACCCAACAAGCGGCA
The DNA here is from genome assembly GCF_002201575.2 of Neomonachus schauinslandi. Lineage (NCBI taxonomy): Eukaryota > Metazoa > Chordata > Mammalia > Carnivora > Phocidae > Neomonachus > Neomonachus schauinslandi. Next base: position 2,159 of record NW_025412321.1, on the reverse strand, counting down.
GATCCGGGGAGACTCACCTTCCTCCCCCGGGAGGAGCCGCGCGGGAGTGCACCGCAGGGATCTGCTGGGTTTGGAGACTCCACCTGGGGTTGGGTGCCAGAGATAGAAACGCGCGGTCACAGGCTGGGTGAGCACGGAGTGTGGCCGGAGACCGGGGAGACGGGAGTGACTGACGGCTTTTCTCTGGGGGCTCACTGAGAAGCAGGGCCCCGAGTTCTCGGCTCCTCCGGGGCAGAGATTGGGAGGCCGCCATTTTCACTCTCCGCCTCCAAAGCTGTACGGAAAGCTCGCAGGGAACAAAAGCCCCGGAGAGCAAACCCGAGCAGATTACTTAGCCGGGAGGGGGCAAGGGCGGGGCAATTCCGCCTCCGGCAGAGACATTTGGAAACCACGGCAACAGGCCCCTCCCCAGAAGATCAGCGAGAACAGCCAGCCAAGACCAAGTTTACCGATCAATGACAACGGCAGAACTCCAGCGCTAGGGGAATACTGCACATAGAATTCATGGCTTTTTTACCATGATTCTTTAGTCTTTCAAAGTTAATTTTTTTAACTGTCTTTTTTTCTTTTTTTATCTTTTTGAATTTTTCTTTTTCCCTTTTTCAACCAACATCTTATCAATCCCTTTTTTAAAAAAAAAACATTTTTATTTTTCATTTTTAGAGTCATATTCTATCCCTTCATAGTAGTTACCCGTATTTTTGGCTTATGTATATAAGTTGTTCTCTCTTTAAAATTTTGAGATAGTTTCTTCTAACAGATTAAAATATACCCTAAATCTCTAGTATATGGTGTTTTCTATTCCCCTGCCTGATCACATCCTCTCCCTTTCTTTTTTCTTTTTTCTTTTTTTAAATCCTCTTCTTTCTTTTTTCAAACAACTTCTTATCAATTCCTTTTATAAAATTTTTTATAATTTTCATCTTTACAGTCATATTCCATCCCTTCATCATATCAATCCTTATTTTTGTACATATATAAGTTTTTCTTTCTTTAAAATTTTGGGAGGCACTTTCTTCTAAAAGACCAAAATACACCCCAAATCTAGTGTGTGGCACTGATCTATATACAAGCCTGATCATATTTGATCACATTCTGTTTTTTTATTGTTGTTTTTGTTGTTTTGTTTTTTTATTTTTGTTTTTATCTTTATCTTTTTCTTTTTTTTCTTTCTCTTATTTCTCTCTTTCCCTTTCTTTTCCCACTGCTTCAGGTCTTTTCTGATTTGTTTAGAGTATATTTTCTGGGGGCGTTTTTACTCTGCTAGCATTTTGTTCTCTCATTAATCTATTCTCCTCTGCACAAAATGACAAGACGGAAAAAATCAACTCAACAAAAAGAACAAGAGGTAGTACCGACTGCCAGGGACCTACTCAATACAGACATTAGTACGATGTCAGATCTAGAGTTCAGAATCATCACTTTAAAGATACTAGCTGGGCTTGAAAAAATATGGAAGTTATTAGAGGAACCCTTTCTGGAGAAGTAAAGGAACTAAAATCCAACCAAGTAGAGATCAAAAAGGCTATTAATGAGGTGCAATCAAAAATGGGGGCACTAACTGCTAGAATAAATGAGGCAGAAGAGAGAATCAGTAATATAGAAGATGAAATGATGGAAAATAAAGAAGCTGAGAAAAAGATAAACAACTACTGGATCACGAGGGCAGAATTCGAGAGATAAGCGATACCATAAGATGAAACAACATTAGAATAATTGGGATCCCAGAAGAAGAAGAAAGAGAAAGAGGGGCAGAAGGTATAAGGGAGCAAATTATAGCAGAGAACTTCCCTAATTTGGGGAAGGAAATAGGCATGAAAATCCAGGAAGCACAGAGAACCCCTTTCAAAATCAATAAAAATAGGTCAACACCCCGACATCTAATAGTAAAACTTACGAGTCTCATAGACAAAGAGAAAATCCTGAAAGCAGCTTGGGAGAAGAGAGATGTAACCTACAAGGGTAGAAACATTAGATTGGCAACAGACCTATCCACAGAGACCTGTCAGGCCAGAAAGGACTGGCAGGATATATTCAGAGCACTAAATGAGAAAAATATGCAGCCAAGAATACTCTATCCAGCTAGGCTGTCATTGAAAATTGAAGGAGAGATAAAAAGCTTCCAGGACAAACAAAAACTAAAGGAATTTGCAAACACA
>NW_025412320.1:0-3349 GCF_002201575.2 Neomonachus schauinslandi | reverse complement strand
TTTTTTTAAATCCTCTTCTTTCTTTTTTCAAACAACTTCTTATCAATTCCTTTTATAAAATTTTTTATAATTTCCATCTTTACATTCATATTCCATCCCTTCATCATATCAACCCTTATTTTTGTACATATATAAGTTTTTCTTTCTTTAAAATTTTGGGAGGCACTTTCTTCTAAAAGACCAAAATACACCCCAAATCTAGTGTGTGGCGCTGATCTATATACCAGCCTGATCATATTTGATCACATTCTGGTTTTTTTTGTTGTTGTTGTTGTTTTGTTTTGTTTGTTTTTGTTTTTATCTTTATCTTTTTCTTTTTCTTTTTTTTCTTTCTCTTTTTTCTCTCTTTCCCTTTCTTTTCCCACTGCTTCAGGTCTTTTCTGATTTGTTTAGAGTATATTTTCTGGGGACGTTGTTACTCTGCTAGCATTTTGTTCTCTCATTAATCTATTCTCCTCTGCACAAAATGACAAGACGGAAAAAATCACCTCAACAAAAAGAACAAGAGGTAGTACCGACTGCCAGGGACCTACTCAATACGGACATTAGTACGATGTCAGATCTAGAGTTCAGAATCATCACCTTAAAGATACTAGCTGGGCTTGAAAAAAATATGGAAGTTATTAGAGAAACCCTTTCTGGAGAAGTAAAAGAACTAAAATCCAACCAAGTAGAAATCAAAAAGGCTATTAATGAGGTGCAATCAAAAATGGGGGCGCTAACTGCTAGAATAAATGAGGCAGAAGAGAGAATCAGTAATATAGAAGATGAAATGATGGAAAATAAAGAAGCTGAGAAAAAGAGAGATAAACAACTACTGGATCACGAGGGCAGAAATCAAGAGATAAGCGATACCATAAGATGAAACAACATTAGAATAATTGGGATCCCAGAAGAAGAAAGAGAGAGAGGGGCAGAAGGTATAATGGAGCAAATTATAGCAGAGAACTTCCCTAATTTGGGAAAGGAAACAGGCATGAAAATCCAGGAGGCACAGAGAACCCCTCTCAAAATCAATAAAAATAGGTCAACACCCCGACATCTAATAGTAAAACTTACGAGTCTCATAGACAAAGAGAAAACCCTGAAAGCAGCTCGGGAGAAGAGATATGTAACCTACAAGGGTAGAAACATTAGACTGGCAACAGACCTATCCACAGAGACCTGGCAGGCCAGAAAGGACTGGCAGGATATATTCAGAGCACTAAATGAGAAAAGTATGCAGCCAACAATACTATATCCAGCTAGGCTGTCATTGAAAATTGAGGGGAGAGATAAAAAGCTTCCAGGACAAACAAAAACTAAAGGAATTTGCAAACACAAAACCAGCCCTACAGGAAATCTTGAAAGGGGTCCTCTAAGCAAAGAGAGAGCCTAAAAGCAACATAGACCAGAAAGGAACACAGACAATATACGGTAACAGCCACCTTACAGGCAATACAATGCCACTAAATTCCTATCTTTCAATAGTTACCCTGAATGTAAATGGGCTCAATGCCCCAATCAAAAGACACAGGCTATCAGACTGGATTAAAAAACAAGACCCATCGATATGCTGTCTGCAAGAGACTCATTTTAGAACCAAAGACACCCGCAGATTGAAAGTGAAGGGGTGGAAAACCATTGACCATGCTAATGGACACCAAAAGAAAGCTGGGGTGGCAATCCTTATATCAGACAAATTAGATTTTAAACCAAAGACTGTAATAAGAGATGAGGAAGGACATTATATCCTACTTAAAGGATCTATCCAACAAGAAGATCTAACAATTGTAAATATCTATGCCCCTAACATGGGAGCAGCCAATTATATAAGGCAATTAATAACGAAAGCAAAGAAACACATCGACAACAATACAATAATAGTGGGGGACTTTAACACCTCCCTCACTGAAATGGACAGATCATCTAAGCAAAAGATCAACAAGGAAATAAAGACTTTAAATGACACACTGGACCAAATGGACTTCACAGACATATTCAGAACATTCCACCCCAAAGCAACGGAATACACATTCTTCTCTAGTGCCCATGGAACATTCTCCAGAATAGATCACATCCTAGGTCATAAATCAGGTCTCAACTGGTACCAAAAGGTTGGGATCATTCCCTGCCTATTTTCAGACCACAATGCTTTGAAACTAGAACTCAATCACAAGAGGAACGTCGGAAAGAACTCAAATACATGGAGGCTAAAGAGCATCCTACTGAAGAATGAATGGGTCAACCAGGAAATCAAAGAAGAATTAAAAAAATACATGGAAACCAATGAAAATGAAAACACAACTATTCAAAATCTTTGGGATGCAGCAAAGGCAGTCCTAAGAGGAAAGTATAGAGCAATACAAGCCTTTCTCAAGGAACAAGAAAGGTCTCAAGTACACAACCTAACCCTACACCTAAAGGAGCTGGAGAAAGAACAGCAAATAAAGCCTAAACCCAGCAGGAGAAGAGAAATAATAAAGATCGGAGCAGAAATCAATGAAATAGAAACTAAAAGAACAGTAGAACAGATCAACGAAACTAGGAGGTAGTTCTTTGAAAGAATTAACAAGATTGATAAACCCCTGGCCAGACTTATCAAAAAGAGAAGAGAAATGACCCAAATCAACAAAATCATGAATGAAGGAGGAGAGATCACAACCAACACCAAAAAAATACAAACAATTATAAGAACATATTATGAGCAACTCTATGCCAGCAAATTAGATAACCTGGAAGAAATGGAGGCATTCCTAGAGATGTATCAACTACCAAAACTGAACCAGGATGAAATAGAAAACCTGAACAGACCTATAACCACTAAGGAAATTGAAGCAGTCATCAAAAATCTCCCAAAAAACAAAAGCCTAGGGCCAGATGGCTTCCCAGGGGATTTCTACCAAACATTTCAAGAAGAATTAATACCTATTCTTCTGAAACTGTTCCAAAAAATAGAAATGGAAGGAAAACTTCCAAACTCATTTTATGAGGCCAGCATTACCTTGATCCCAAAACCAGACAAAGACCCCATCTAAAAGGAGAATTACACACCAATATCCCTGATGAACATGGATGCAAAAATTCTCACCGAAATACTAGCCAATAGGATCCAACAGTACATTAAAAGGATTATTCACCATGACCAAGTGGGATTTATCCCTGGGCTGCAAGGTTGGTTCAACATCTGCAAATCAATCAATGTGATACAATACATTAACAAAAGAAAGAACAAGAATCATATGATCCTCTCAATAGATGCAGAAAAAGCATTTGACAAAGTACAGCATCCTTTCTTGATCAAAACTCTTCAGAGTATAGGGATAGAGGGTACATACCTCAATATCATAAAAGCCATCTATGAAAAACC
>NW_025412319.1:0-3350 GCF_002201575.2 Neomonachus schauinslandi | reverse complement strand
CCGCACCGGCCTGTTTCTCACTCCATTTCACGTGTGGGACCCTTTCCTCAGTCTCTCAAAGATGAGCACTGTAAAATTCCTCTGCCTTCTGGAACGGCAATGTGAACTAAAGCGCAGTCCTTCTATACCGTTGATTCTTGCTCTTAGCACCCTGGTAACTAGGCATCCAAGCATACAGGGTACATCTCCTAAAACAAGAGGTGAGTCGACAGCAGCCTTCTTTACAGGCCTGCTTCTCACTCCGAGTTACGATTACATTCTATTTCTCATGCTTTCACAAAAACACACCATAGTTGAAGTTCTCGCTCAGGAATGGCGATCTTTGTTGAGGCAAGCGTTCTCTAAAGTTTGGTTCCTTTGCGTTGGGTGGATGGCACCTAGGACTCCACGCACACACGGAAGAGTCGATCTAGTTTCCCGAAACAAGAGTTGAGTCGATAGGTGCCATCTGCCCATGCTTATTTCTCCCTCGGAATTCTGCTGGGACTCCTTCCCCAGGTTTGCACTCCAGTAGAGTGGAAAATGCTGCCACCCTGAGGAGAGGCGAAGGAGCTGAAGCTGGTATTCTTTATGGGCTTCTCTCTGCCAAATCAGTGCTTAGCACTTAGCATTCCTATGCACACATGGAGCATTAGTGCTAGCTCTGGGTAACAACAGCTGAGTCGAGAGGTGCCTTCTGGTCCGGACTTCTTCTCCCTCGGTTGCACGGAAGGAACCCGTTCCCCAGGCTCTCACCCACGGTAGCCGTGAAACTGCTTCCTCCTTCAGAGAGGTGGATGGTAGCTAAAGCACGGTTTCTGTACACTGTTGTTTCTTCGAGGCAGAACGCAAGCGATTAGACTTCCATGCAAACGTGGCACCGCACCGCTACCTTGATGGACCAAGTGGGAGTCGTGTGCTGCCTTCTGCAGAGGCCTGAGGCTCCCTCGGAATTAGGTTTGGGACTCCCTTGCCGTGCTCTCACACATGCACACAACAAAATGCTTCCACCCTCAGGATCGGCTGTTTTAGCTTAAGCACGCATTCCCTACCGAGTTTTTCCTTCGAATTAGGTGGCTTACTTTAAGCCTGCATGCACCCCCGGAGCAACGGTACTAGCCCCATAAGCATGGTATGAGTTGAGAGCTGTCTGCTGTCCGGTCTGTCACTCCCCCGATCTTACAAAATGGAACCCGGCCCCAGGCTGTCACCCACAGTACACCCTAAACTGCTTCCTTCCACACAGAGGTCGACGGTAGCTAAAACACGGTTTGTCTACACTGTTGTTTCTTTGAGTTAAAATGCTAGCTATTAAACTTCCATGCAAAAGTGGGGCCGCAGTGGTAGCTTCTTGAAACAAGTGGGAAGTCGTGTGCTGCCTTCTGCCTGGGCCTGAGTCTCACACAGAAAATCGTTTTGGCCTCACTTGCAGGGCGCTCACGCATGCACACAGCAAAATGCTTCCAGCCTCAGGCATGGCTATTTTCGCTGAAGCAGGTATTCTCTACAGAGTTGTTTCTTCGACTTAGGTTGCTGGCTTTAGTCCTGCAGGCACACACAGGCAACAGTACTAGCCTCCTAAACAAAAGGTGAGCTGACAGGTTCCTTCTGCACCGGCCTGTTTCTCCCTCGCTCTTTCGAATGGGACCCGGCCCCAAGCTGTCACCCACGCTGCAGCATAAACTGCTTCCTCCCACAGAGAGGTCGACGGTAGCTAATGCACGGTTTCTGTACAATGTTCTTTCTTCGAGTGAGAACGCACGCGATTAGACTTCCATGCAAACGTGAGGCTGCAGCGCTAGCTTCATGAAACAAGTGGGGAGTCGAGTGCTGCCTTGTGCAGCAGCCGGAGGCTCCCTTGGAATTAGGTTTGGGACTCCCTTGCAGTGCTTTCACGCACGCACACAACAAAATGCTTCCACCCTCAGGAGCAGCTGTTTTAGCTGAAGCACGCTTTCTCTACCGAGTTTTTACTTCTCCTTAGGTGGCTATCTTTAACCTTGCACGCACCCCCGGGGCAACTGTTCTAGCCCCATAAGCATGATGTGAGTTCAGAGCTGCCTGCTCTCCGGCCTCTCTCTCCCCCATCTTACGAAATGGAACCCGGCCCCAGGCTCTCACCCACAGTACACCGTAATCTGCTTCCTCCCACACAGAGGTTGACTGTACCTAAAGCACGGTTTCTCTACAGTGTTGTTTCTTCGTGTTAGAACACCTGCGATTAGACTTCCATGCAAAAGTGGGGCCGCAGTGCTAGCTTCATGAAACATGCGGGAATTCGTGTTCTGTCTTATGCCGGGGCCTTAGTCTCACACGGAAAATGGTTTCGGACTCACTTGCAGGGCGCTCACGCATGCACACAGCAAAATGCTTCCAGTCTCAGGCATGGCTATTTTAGCCGAAGCAGTAATTCTCTACAGAGTTCTTCCTTTGAGTTAGGTGTTTGCCTTGAGGCCTGCGGGCACACCCGGGGCAAGGGTACTAGCTTCATAAACAAGAGGTGAGTTGAGAGCTGCCTTCCGCACCGGCCTGTTTCTCACTCCATTTCACGTATGGGACCCTTCCCCCAGTCTCTCCAACACGAGCACTGTAAAATTCCTCTGGCTTCAGGAACGGCAATGTTAACTAAAGCGCAGTCCTTCTATAGCATTGATTCTTGCTCTTAGCAGCCTGGTAACTAGGCATCCAAGCACACAGGGTACAGCAGGGCTCTTCTCCTAAAACAAGAGGTAAGTCGACAGCAGCCTTCCTTACAGGCCTGCTTCTCACTCCGAGTTCCGTCTAGGTTCCATTTCTCATGCTTTCACAAAAACACACCATAGGTGAAGTTCACGCTCAGGAAGGGCGATCTTTGCTGAGGCACACGTTCTCTATAGTTTGGTTCCTTTGCGTTGGGTGGATGGCACCTAGGACTCCACGCACCCACGAGAGAGCCGATCTAGTTTCCCGAAACAAGAGTTGATTCGATAGGTGCCATCTGCCCATGCTTATTTCTCCCTCGGAATTCTGCTGGGACTCCTTCTCCAGGTTTGCACTCCAGTATAGTGGAAAATGCTGCCACCCCGAGGAGAGGCGAAGGAGCTGAAGCTGGGATTCTTTACGGGCTTCTTTCTGCCAAATCAGTGCTTAGCACTTAGCATTCCTATGCACACATGGAGCAGTAGTGTTAGCTCCGGGTAACAACAGCTGAGTCGAGAGGTGCCTTCCGGCCCGGACTTCTTCTCCCTCGGTTGCACGGAAGGAACCCATTCCCCAGGCTCTCACCCACTGTAGGCGGGAAACTGCTTCCTCCTTCAGAGAGGTGGATGGTAGCTAAAGCACGGTTTCTGTACACTGTTGTTTCTTCGAGGTAGAACGCAAGCGATTAGACT
>NW_025412318.1:0-3352 GCF_002201575.2 Neomonachus schauinslandi | reverse complement strand
GATCCGCGGCACAGTCGGGCCACTGCTCCTCCAGCAGGGACCCAACAAGCGGCATATCTGGGGAGACTCACCTTCCTCCCCTGGGAGGAGCCGTGCGGGAGTGCACCGCAGGGATCTGCTGGGATTGGAAACTCCACCCGGCGTCGGGTGCCAGAGATAGAAACCTGCGGTCACAGGCCCGGTGAGCACGGAGTGCAGCCCGAGACCGGGGAGACGGGAGTGACTGACGGCTTTTCTCTGGGGGCTCACTGAGAAGCAGGGCCCCGAGTTCTCGGCTTCTCCGGGGTGGAGATTGGGAGGCCACCATTTTCACTATCCGCCTCCAAAGCTGTACAGAAAACTCCCAGGGAACAAAAGCCCCGGAGAGCAAACTGGAGCAGATTACTTAGCCGGGAGGGGGCAAGGGCGGGGCAATTCCGCCTCCGGCAGAGACATTTGGAAACCATGGCAACAGGCCCCTCCCCAGAAGATCAGCGAGAACAGCCAGCCAAGACCAAGTTTACCGATCAATGAGACCGGCAGAACTCCAGCGCTAGGGGAATACTGCACATAGAATTCATCGCTTTTTTACCATGATTCTTTAGTCTTTCAAAGTTAATTTTTTTTTAACTGTCTTTTTTTGTTTTTTTTTCTTTTTGAATTTTTCTTTTTCCCTTTTTCAACCAACATATTATCAATCCCTTTTTTTTAAAAAAGACATTTGTATTTTTCATTTTTAGAGTCATATTCTATCCCTTCATAGTAGTTACCCTTATTTTTGGCTTATATATATAAGTTGCTCTCTCTTTAAAATTTTGAGATAGTTTTATCTAACAGATTAAAATATACCCTAAATCTCTAGTATATGGTGTTTTCTATTCCCCTGCCTGATCACATCCTCTCCCTTTTTTTTCTTTTTTTTTTTAATCCTCTTCTTTCTTTTTTCAAACAACTTCTTATCAATTCCTTTTATAAATTTTTTTATAATTTCCATCTTTACAGTCATATTCCATCCCTTCATCATATCAACCCTTATTTTTATACTTATATAAGTTTTTGTTTCTTTAAAATTTTGGGAGGCACTTTCTCCTAAAAGACCAAAATACACCCCAAATCCAGTGTGTGGCACTGATCTATATACCAGCCTGATCATATTGGATCACATTCTGTTTGTTGTTGTTGTTGTTGTTTTGTTTTGTTTGTTTTTGTTATCTTTATCTTTTTCTTTTTCTTTTTTTCTTTCTCCTTTTTCTCTCTTTCCCTTTCTTTTCCCACTGGTTCAGGTCTTTTCTGATTTGTTTAGAGTATATTTTCTGCAGACGTTGTTACTCTGCTAGCATTTTGTTCTCTCATTAATCTATTCTCCTCTGCACAAAATGACAAGACAGAAAAAATCACCTCAACAAAAAGAACAAGAGGTAGTACCGACTGCCAGGGACCTACTCAATATGGACATTAGTACGATGTCAGATCTAGAGTTCAGAATCATTAATTTAAAGATACTAGCTGGGCTTGAAAAAAATATGGAAGTTATTAGAGAAACCCTTTCTGGAGAAGTAAAAGAACTAAAATCCAACCAAGTAGAAATCAAAAAGGCTATTAATGAGGTACAATAAAAAATGGGGGCGCTAACTGCTAGAATAAATGAGGCAGAAGAGAGAATCAGTAATATAGAAGATGAAATGATGGAAAATAAAGAAGCTGAGAAAAAGAGAGATAAACAACTACTGGATCACGAGGGCAGAATTCAAGAGATAAGTGATACCATAAGACAAAACAACATTAGAATAATTGGGATCCCAGAAGAAGAAGAAAGAGAGAGAGGGGCAGAAGGTATAATGGAGCAAATTATAGCAGAGAACTTCCCTAATTTGGGGCAGGAAACAGGCATCAAAATCCAGGAAGCACAAAGAACCCCTCTCAAAATCAATAAAAATAGGTCAACACCCCGACGTCTAATAGTAAAACTTACAAGGCTCATAGACAAAGAGAAAATCCTGAAAGCAGCTCGGGAGAAGACATATGTAACCTACAAGGGTAGAAACATTAGATTGGCAACAGACCTATCCACAGAGACCTGGCAGGCCAGAAAGGACTGGCAGGATATATTTAGAGCACTAAATGAGAAAAATATGCAGCCAAGAGTACTATATCCAGCTAGGCTGTCATTGAAAATAGAAGGAGAGATAAAAAGCTTCCAGGACAAAGAAAAACTAAAGGAATTTGTAAACACAAAACAAGCCCTACAGGAAATCTTGAAAGGGGTCCTCTAAGCAAAGAGAGACCCTAAAAGCAACACAGACCAGAAAGGAACACAGACAATATACGGTAACAGTCACCTTACAGGCAATACAATGGCACTAAATTCCTATCTTTAAATAGTTACCCTGAATGTAAATGGGCTAAATGCCCCAATCAAAAGACACAGGCTATCAAACTGGATTAAAAAACAAGACCCATCGATATTCTGTCTGCAAGAGACTCATTTTAGACTCAAAGACACCCCCAGATTGATAGTGAGGGGGTGGAAAACCATTTACCATGCTAATGGACACCAAAAGAAAGCTGGGGTGGCAATCCTTTTATCAGGCAAATTAGATTTTAAACCAAAAACTGTAATAAGAGATGAAGAAGGACATTATATCCTACTTAAAGGATCTATCCAACAAGAAGATCTGACAATTGTAAATATCTATGCCCCTAACATGGGAGGAGCCAATTATATAAGGCAATTAATAACAAAAGAAAAGAAACACATCGACAACAATACAATAATAGTGGGGGACTTTAACACCCCCCTCACTGAAATGGACAGATTGTCTAAGCAAAAGATCAACAAGGAAATGAAGACTTAAAATGACACACTGGACCAAATGGACTTCACAGACATATTCAGATCATTCCACCCCAAAGCAATGGAATACACATTCTTCTCTAGTGCCCATGGAACATTCTCCAGAATCGATCACATCCTAGGTCATAAATCAGGTCTCAACCGGTACCAAAAGATTGGGATCATTCCCTGCCTATTTTCAGACCAGAATGCTTTGAAACTAGAACTCAATCACAAGAGGAAAGTCAGAAGGAACTCAAATACATGGAGGCTAAAGAGCATCCTACTGAAGAACGAATGGGTCAACCAGGAAATTAAAGAAGAATTAAAAAAATACATGGAAACCAATGAAAATGAAAACAAAACTATTCAAAATCTTTGGGATGCAGCAAAGGCAGATCTAAGAGGAAAGTATATAGCAATACAAGCCTTTCTCAAGAAGCAAGAAAGGTCTCAAGTACACAACCTAACCCTACACCTAAAGGAGCTGGAGAAAGAACAGTAGAACAGATCAACGAAACTAGGAGCTGGTTCCTTGAA
>NW_025412317.1:0-3355 GCF_002201575.2 Neomonachus schauinslandi | reverse complement strand
TCTTTCTTTCTTTCTTTCTTTCTTTCTTTCTTTCTTTCTTTCTTTCTGATCTTATTTATTTGAGAGAGAGCGAGTGAGCGAGAGAGTGCAAGAGCATGGGGAGGGGTGGAGGGAGGGAAAAGCAGACTCCCCACTGAGCAGGGACCCCCCATGTGAGGCTCGATCCCGGTACCCTGGGATTATGACCTGAGCCAAAGGCAGCCACTTAACTGATTGAGCCACCCAGGTGCCCCCACTGCCCCTCAACTTGCATTTTCTTGTTTTTCTTGGCAATTGTTGTTATTTCTTCAATATCCATCTCAAATACTGTGAGAACCCTGACTTCCTTCAAGAAACGTACTTGCCCTGTCCTGCATGAACATTCTGTTCCCATGTCTGTAATAGCATTTGCCAGGCTACATTTTAAGTGGTCCGTCTGTCTCCCTATCTATAATAATTTCCTCCAAAGACTGAATTCCTCATGTATGCAGACTAAGTTCTATACATCTTTGTACCCCTAGTGGCCTAGCTTGCTGTTTTCTGTTTTTCTCTTCTTCTTTGTTTGCTTCCTCTTTCCACAGAGGATTTAAGACAGTTGGACAAATATTTTTGAAATGAAACATTTATACTCAGCACCGTAGCAGTAATTGAGAAGCTTGGCAACTATTATGACTGTGTAAAGGTCTTCATCGTGTATCAGACTAACTGGTTGCCTGTGGCTCTTTTGTCCACCTGCGTGCATAAAATGACAGTAATTATTTGAGCGGTAGACTGATTCCCCTTATGCTCTTACCATATGTTATTTCTATTCCCACTTTATCCAGGGGTCCCGGTGGGCCTCTTTATACAACTTCCTACGTGACCCCAAGATTCTGACAACAAGGCTATAATATTTCCCAGGTGATTTCTCTCCACTGTCCAAAATCCTATTGCTTTAGGCTCAGTGATTTCAATTCCCTCCCCTGTTTGTTCATAAAATCTGGCTGCCCTTCTCAGGTAAAAGAACACCGTGTGTCTGAAGAGAAGGAATTGAGCAAATGAGACCTCCGTGCTACCATCTCAGGGGCTGGACTTGGTCTGATGGCCTCTTTCACTAAAATACAGCCCTCTGTTCTCATATTTATTTCATGAAGATGGACATTAAAAAAAAAAAAGACAACGTTACTCCAGGTGTGAAAATATATTACAAAAGACAGGAGCTATTTGCTATTTGCAGATGAGTTGCAGTAGGTCCTCTATTTCTATGGACTCAGCAGAGTGTCTTCATGTTCCCAGAGCTTGATGTAAATTACTGCATCAGAGCCCCAAATTCAATTCAATAGCTTAAAAACCTAATGCAGTTTCAACTGGTAATTTTGCTTTCACAGAGAGAATCATGCGCCTTGTTTCTGAGAAATGAGATTAAAAAGTTAAGTCAATAGAGTATTTTAATTACTGGTAAAACAAGTTGGAACCTTTTTTGATGAATACCTAACAAAACAAAACCAACTAATAATTCTTAAGTAACCTTCTTATTTCATCAGTGGGCATTTGACATTCCTTGATTACTTCCACAGATTCATTTTATATGAGACGGAGGAAACCGCATCTTGCAAAGCCAAAAGCTGCATGACTTCTTAAATGTAATTTTCATTGTCATTGAAAGTGACAGATTTTTGACAAAATTCAGTGTTCGCCCTGAACTATTGTAGCAGTTTATTTTCCAACAAAAACTCGACACAGTGCTTAATGTAGATATTCAGTTCCTGTGCTAAATCTCGTAAACCCCTAACTGTTCAATTTACTTCATATGGGGAAAACTCAGGGTCAACCTGGAGCAGTTTCTTACAGAAAAGAAACAGAACTGCTACAACACTCTGAACTCCAGGTAAGTGAAAGACATAAAATTGGTGGGTTTCTGATGTTCCATTTCAAGATAATAACAGTGAATCTATTCTTAAAGAAATACATAAAACTAAAGCTTTTTGAGTCAGAGCGTCTATGAGGAAGCTACATTTGGAGACCAGTTGCTTGAGGTGTGATATGCTGCCCATATGTCTCAATCTGCCGTAATGGGGCACTTGAGGCCACATCATACGACGCTTTTTTTCCTGCAGGCTCTGAAGGATCATCTTCATTCCTGTGTCAAAGGCACAAGAGCCCCATCCTACAACGCATTTCTTCACTTGAACTCCTTGGCTGCTCCCAAGGGCCAGAAGTCGTTAACCAGTTACTACAGATTTGCCTTCACTGAGCATATCCAAATGTTTGTCCCAAATTTTGCCTATCGTGTTGGTGTATCTCTTATGATTGTTCAGGGACAGGAGACTGATCAGCCTTTCCGTACTTTAAAAAAATTAGAGGTAGAGACTGGGCTGATTGTAAAATTGTCTGTGTAGAAGGAAAAAGTATAGCAGTTTGTCTTCTACCAGAGAAGTCCTAGGAAGGAGAATTTCGCCTTATAGCATGTTGGCTTTTCCAGCATTGGAAAGAGGCAAACTCAATGACATACAAATTCAACATCAGAATCTTGTTCTGATTGCTCCTTTCCGGTTGTCCTCTCAGAGGGGTTCCCTGAACACCGAGGGGAGTGCTGGCTGAGCCTCCCGGGGAGGAAGTGATGTTTGCAGGGTGAGCTCTCCTTGTGTGCTGTGAGAAGCTGTGTGTGAAAGTTCTAACCAACAGCCTTTCTGTTTTCATCATCTCTCTGCAACCCTTTCGATGTAGCTCAGAAAAGTAGGCAGATAAGAAAGCCGCTTGGGATCTTGTTTGCAGGGAATGTCACAGTGCATCTGAATGGCCAAGGTGTTGGCCAGGTGCCCTGTGGAATGATAGAGAAAGTACCCAGCATTCTCTGAAGGGACTTAATAACCACACTCACCCTCATGGGACCAACTACTTTGACTATTAGGATAAATTACAGAGGGAAACTGAGGAACTTCTTTCAATTTGATAATTATTCATTCATTATTTCACAAATATTTTTGAAAAAACTATTAATTGTGCTAAAGATTAGAGTCTGGCAGAGGAAGATGTCTAAACCTCTTAAGTGCACTAGGAAGTATAGATTCTGAAATAGAATGTTTTAAGCCTACTTGGGGGAAGGGGGGCATAAAAGACATAATAAAAGCCAAAGAATGTCCTAGTTAACTGGTGATATACTATTTCTAACGTTCTCTTATAAAATACTCCCTCTTTTTCCCTTCCCTTTTCCCAGCTAAAGAGAGCAAGAGATGAATAAAAGAAACAGCATCAGATACACCATGAGTGGTTAAATATTTATAGCTTTTATCTTAAACCCATTTTCTTTCTCTTTCTTTCTCTCCCTCTCTCTCTCCTTCCTTCCTTCCTTCTTTCTTTCTTTCTTTCTTTCTTTCTTTCTTTCTTTCTTTCTTTC
>NW_025412316.1:0-3355 GCF_002201575.2 Neomonachus schauinslandi | reverse complement strand
TCTTTCTTTCTTTCTTTCTTTCTTTCTTTCTTTCTTTCTTTCTTTCTGATCTTATTTATTTGAGAGAGAGCGAGTGAGCGAGAGAGTGCAAGAGCATGGGGAGGGGTGGAGGGAGGGAAAAGCAGACTCCCCACTGAGCAGGGACCCCCCATGTGAGGCTCGATCCCGGTACCCTGGGATTATGACCTGAGCCAAAGGCAGCCACTTAACTGATTGAGCCACCCAGGTGCCCCCACTGCCCCTCAACTTGCATTTTCTTGTTTTTCTTGGCAATTGTTGTTATTTCTTCAATATCCATCTCAAATACTGTGAGAACCCTGACTTCCTTCAAGAAACGTACTTGCCCTGTCCTGCATGAACATTCTGTTCCCATGTCTGTAATAGCATTTGCCAGGCTACATTTTAAGTGGTCCGTCTGTCTCCCTATCTATAATAATTTCCTCCAAAGACTGAATTCCTCATGTATGCAGACTAAGTTCTATACATCTTTGTACCCCTAGTGGCCTAGCTTGCTGTTTTCTGTTTTTCTCTTCTTCTTTGTTTGCTTCCTCTTTCCACAGAGGATTTAAGACAGTTGGACAAATATTTTTGAAATGAAACATTTATACTCAGCACCGTAGCAGTAATTGAGAAGCTTGGCAACTATTATGACTGTGTAAAGGTCTTCATCGTGTATCAGACTAACTGGTTGCCTGTGGCTCTTTTGTCCACCTGCGTGCATAAAATGACAGTAATTATTTGAGCGGTAGACTGATTCCCCTTATGCTCTTACCATATGTTATTTCTATTCCCACTTTATCCAGGGGTCCCGGTGGGCCTCTTTATACAACTTCCTACGTGACCCCAAGATTCTGACAACAAGGCTATAATATTTCCCAGGTGATTTCTCTCCACTGTCCAAAATCCTATTGCTTTAGGCTCAGTGATTTCAATTCCCTCCCCTGTTTGTTCATAAAATCTGGCTGCCCTTCTCAGGTAAAAGAACACCGTGTGTCTGAAGAGAAGGAATTGAGCAAATGAGACCTCCGTGCTACCATCTCAGGGGCTGGACTTGGTCTGATGGCCTCTTTCACTAAAATACAGCCCTCTGTTCTCATATTTATTTCATGAAGATGGACATTAAAAAAAAAAAAGACAACGTTACTCCAGGTGTGAAAATATATTACAAAAGACAGGAGCTATTTGCTATTTGCAGATGAGTTGCAGTAGGTCCTCTATTTCTATGGACTCAGCAGAGTGTCTTCATGTTCCCAGAGCTTGATGTAAATTACTGCATCAGAGCCCCAAATTCAATTCAATAGCTTAAAAACCTAATGCAGTTTCAACTGGTAATTTTGCTTTCACAGAGAGAATCATGCGCCTTGTTTCTGAGAAATGAGATTAAAAAGTTAAGTCAATAGAGTATTTTAATTACTGGTAAAACAAGTTGGAACCTTTTTTGATGAATACCTAACAAAACAAAACCAACTAATAATTCTTAAGTAACCTTCTTATTTCATCAGTGGGCATTTGACATTCCTTGATTACTTCCACAGATTCATTTTATATGAGACGGAGGAAACCGCATCTTGCAAAGCCAAAAGCTGCATGACTTCTTAAATGTAATTTTCATTGTCATTGAAAGTGACAGATTTTTGACAAAATTCAGTGTTCGCCCTGAACTATTGTAGCAGTTTATTTTCCAACAAAAACTCGACACAGTGCTTAATGTAGATATTCAGTTCCTGTGCTAAATCTCGTAAACCCCTAACTGTTCAATTTACTTCATATGGGGAAAACTCAGGGTCAACCTGGAGCAGTTTCTTACAGAAAAGAAACAGAACTGCTACAACACTCTGAACTCCAGGTAAGTGAAAGACATAAAATTGGTGGGTTTCTGATGTTCCATTTCAAGATAATAACAGTGAATCTATTCTTAAAGAAATACATAAAACTAAAGCTTTTTGAGTCAGAGCGTCTATGAGGAAGCTACATTTGGAGACCAGTTGCTTGAGGTGTGATATGCTGCCCATATGTCTCAATCTGCCGTAATGGGGCACTTGAGGCCACATCATACGACGCTTTTTTTCCTGCAGGCTCTGAAGGATCATCTTCATTCCTGTGTCAAAGGCACAAGAGCCCCATCCTACAACGCATTTCTTCACTTGAACTCCTTGGCTGCTCCCAAGGGCCAGAAGTCGTTAACCAGTTACTACAGATTTGCCTTCACTGAGCATATCCAAATGTTTGTCCCAAATTTTGCCTATCGTGTTGGTGTATCTCTTATGATTGTTCAGGGACAGGAGACTGATCAGCCTTTCCGTACTTTAAAAAAATTAGAGGTAGAGACTGGGCTGATTGTAAAATTGTCTGTGTAGAAGGAAAAAGTATAGCAGTTTGTCTTCTACCAGAGAAGTCCTAGGAAGGAGAATTTCGCCTTATAGCATGTTGGCTTTTCCAGCATTGGAAAGAGGCAAACTCAATGACATACAAATTCAACATCAGAATCTTGTTCTGATTGCTCCTTTCCGGTTGTCCTCTCAGAGGGGTTCCCTGAACACCGAGGGGAGTGCTGGCTGAGCCTCCCGGGGAGGAAGTGATGTTTGCAGGGTGAGCTCTCCTTGTGTGCTGTGAGAAGCTGTGTGTGAAAGTTCTAACCAACAGCCTTTCTGTTTTCATCATCTCTCTGCAACCCTTTCGATGTAGCTCAGAAAAGTAGGCAGATAAGAAAGCCGCTTGGGATCTTGTTTGCAGGGAATGTCACAGTGCATCTGAATGGCCAAGGTGTTGGCCAGGTGCCCTGTGGAATGATAGAGAAAGTACCCAGCATTCTCTGAAGGGACTTAATAACCACACTCACCCTCATGGGACCAACTACTTTGACTATTAGGATAAATTACAGAGGGAAACTGAGGAACTTCTTTCAATTTGATAATTATTCATTCATTATTTCACAAATATTTTTGAAAAAACTATTAATTGTGCTAAAGATTAGAGTCTGGCAGAGGAAGATGTCTAAACCTCTTAAGTGCACTAGGAAGTATAGATTCTGAAATAGAATGTTTTAAGCCTACTTGGGGGAAGGGGGGCATAAAAGACATAATAAAAGCCAAAGAATGTCCTAGTTAACTGGTGATATACTATTTCTAACGTTCTCTTATAAAATACTCCCTCTTTTTCCCTTCCCTTTTCCCAGCTAAAGAGAGCAAGAGATGAATAAAAGAAACAGCATCAGATACACCATGAGTGGTTAAATATTTATAGCTTTTATCTTAAACCCATTTTCTTTCTCTTTCTTTCTCTCCCTCTCTCTCTCCTTCCTTCCTTCCTTCTTTCTTTCTTTCTTTCTTTCTTTCTTTCTTTCTTTCTTTCTTTC
>NW_025412315.1:0-3356 GCF_002201575.2 Neomonachus schauinslandi | reverse complement strand
ATGTCAGATCTAGAGTTCAGAATCATCACTTTAAAGATACTAGCTGGGCTTGAAAAAAATATGGAAGTTATTAGAGAAACCCTTTCTGGAGAAGTAAAAGAACTAAAATCCAACCAAGTAGAAATCAAAAAGGCTATTAATGAGGTGCAATCAAAAATGGGGGCGCTAACTGCTAGAATAAATGAGGCAGAAGAGAGAATCAGTAATATAGAAGATGAAATGATGGAAAATAAAGAAGCTGAGAAAAAGAGAGATAAACAACTACTGGATCACGAGGGCAGAATTCGAGAGATAAGCGATACCATAAGACGAAACAACATTAGAATAATTGGGATCCCAGAAGAAGAAGAAAGAGAGAGAGGGGCAGAAGGTATAATGGAGCAAATTATAGCAGAGAACTTCCCTAATTTGGGGAAGGAAACAGGCATCAAAATCCAGGAAGCACAGAGAACCCCTCTCAAGATCAATAAAAATAGGTCAACAACCCGACATCTAATAGTAAAACTTACGAGTCTCATAGACAAAGAGAAAATCCTGAAAGCAGCTCGGGAGAAGAGATATGTAACCTACAAGGGTAGAAACATTAGATTGGCAACAGACCTATCCACAGAGACCTGGCAGGCCAGAAAGGACTGGCAGGATATATTCAGAGCACTAAATGAGAAAAAATATGCAGCCAAGAATACTCTATCCAGCTAGGCTGTCATTGAAAATTAAAGGAGAGATAAAAAGCTTCCAGGACAAACAAAAACTAAAGGAATTTACAAACACGAAACCAGCCCTACAAGAAATCTTGAAAGGGGTCCTCTAAGCAAAGAGAGACCCTAAAAGCAACATAGACCAGAAAGGAACACAGACAATATACGGTAACAGTCACCTTACAGGCAATACAATGGCACTAAATTCCTATCTTTCAATAGTTACCCTGAATGTAAATGGGCTAAATGCCCCAATCAAAAGACACAGGCTATCAGACTGGATTAAAAAACAAGACCCATCAATATGCTGTCTGCAAGAGACTCATTATAGACCCAAAGACACCCCCAGATTGAAAGTGAGGGGGTGGAAAACCATTTACCATGCTAATGGACACCAAAAGAAAGCTGGGGTGGCAATCC
Source organism: Neomonachus schauinslandi (assembly GCF_002201575.2). Lineage (NCBI taxonomy): Eukaryota > Metazoa > Chordata > Mammalia > Carnivora > Phocidae > Neomonachus > Neomonachus schauinslandi. The sequence goes on along the minus strand of NW_025412315.1, from coordinate 2,238 downwards.
TTATATCAGACAAATTAGATTTTAAACCAAAGACTGTAATAAGAGATGAGGAAGGACACTATATCCTACTTAAAGGATCTATCCAACAAGAAGATCTAACAATTGTAAATATCTATGCCCCTAACATGGGAGCAGCCAATTATATAAGCCAATTAATAACAAAAGCAAAGAAACACATCGACAACAATACAATAATAGTGGGGGACTTTAACACCCCCCTCACTGAAATGGACAGATCGTCTAAGCAAAAGATCAACAAGGAAATAAAGACTTTAAATGACACACTGGACCAAATGGACTTTACAGATATATTCAGAACATTCCACCCCAAAGCAACAGAATACACATTCTTCTCTAGTGCCCATGGAACATTCTCCAGAATAGATCACATCCTAGGTCATAAATCAGGTCTCAACCGGTACCAAAAGATTGGGATCATTCCCTGCCTATTTTCAGACCACAATGCTTTGAAACTAGAACTCAATCACAAGAGGAAAGTTGGAAAGAACTCAAATACATGGAGGCTAAAGAGCATCCTACTGAAGAATGAATGGGTCAACCAGGAAATTAAAGAAGAATTAAAAAAATACATGGAAACAAATGAAAATGAAAACACAACTATTCAAAATCTTTGGGATGCAGCAAAGGCAGTCCTAAGAGGAAAGTATATAGCAATACAAGCCTTTCTCAAGAAGCAAGAAAGGTCTCAAGTACACAACCTAACCCTCCACCTAAAGGAGCTGGAGAAAGAACAGCAAATAAAGCCTAAACCCAGCAGGAGAAGAGAAATAATAAAGATCAGAGCAGAAATCAATGAAATAGAAACCAAAAGAACAGTAGAACAGATCAACGAAACTAGGAGCTGGTTCTTTGAAAGAATTAATAAGATTGATAAACCCCTGGCCAGACTTATCAAAAAGAGAAGAGAAATGACCCTAATCAACAAAATCATGAATGGAAGTGGAGAGATCACAACCAACACTAAAGAAATACAAACAATTATAAGAACATATTATGAGCAACTCTATGCCAGCAAATTAGATAACCTGGAAGAAATGGATGCATTCCTAGAGATGTATCAACTACCAAAACTGAACCAGGATGAAATAGAAAACCTGAACAGACCTATAACCACTAAGGAAATTGAAGCAGTCATCAAAAATCTCCCAAAAAACAAAAGCCCAGGGCCAGATGGCTTCCCAGGGGAATTCTACCAAACATTTCAAGAAGAATTAATACCTATTCTTCTGAAACTGTTCCAAAAAATAGAAATGGAAGGAAAACTTCCAAACTCATTTTATGAGGCCAGCATTACCTTGATCCCCAAACCAGACAAAGACCCCATCAAAAAGGAGAATTACAGACCAATATCCCTGATGAACATGGATGCAAAAATTCTCACCAAAATACTAGCCAATAGGATCCAACAGTACATTAAATGGATTATTCACCACGACCAAGTGGGATTTATCCCAGGGCTGCAAGGTTGGTTCATCCGCAAATCAATCAATGTGATACAATACATTAACAAAAGAAAGAACAAGAATCATATGATCCTCTCAATAGATGCGGAAAAAGCTTTTGACAAAATACAGCATCCTTTCTTGATCAAAACTCTTCAGAGTATAGGGATCGAGGGTACATACCTCAATATCATAAAAGCCATCTATGAAAAACCTACAGCGAATATCATTCTCAATGGGGAAAAACTGAGAGCTTTCCCCTTAAGGTCTGGAACGCGGCAGGGATGTCCACTATCACCATTGCTATTCAACACAGTATTGGAAGTCCTAGCCACAGCAATCAGACAACAAAAAGAAATAAAAGGCATCCAAATCAGCAAAGAAGAAGTCAAACTCTCACTCTTTGCAGATGATATGATACTTTATGTGGAAAACCCAAAAGACTCCACCCCAAAATTGCTAGAACTCATACAGGAATTCAGTAAGTGGCAGGATATAAAATCAATGCACAGAAGTCAGTGGCATTCCTATACACCAACAACAAGACAGAAGAAAGAGAAATTAAGGAGTCGATCCCATTTACAATTGCACCCAAAACCATAAGATACCTAGGAATAAATCTAACCAAAGAGACAAAGGATCTGTACTCAGAAAACTATAAAATACTCATGAAAGAAATTGAGGGAGACACAAAGAAATGGAAAAACGTTCCATGCTCATGGTTTAGAAGAACAAATATTGTGAAGATGTCGATGCTACCTAGAGCAATCTACAC
>NW_025412314.1:0-3358 GCF_002201575.2 Neomonachus schauinslandi | reverse complement strand
CCTGGGTCTCAAACTCATGACCTCAAGATGCAGAGTCCCACACTCCACTGACTGAGCCAGCCAGGTGCCCCTGGCATACTGAATATTTTCCGTACAAGTCACTTAGGACTCAGCCTGTGCAAGGACACTTAGACCTTCCCCTGAAAGCAGGAAATACATCTCACATGGAACAGGTACCCTCTCTGAAGCAGGACGTGAAGAGACTGCCTTATCCCCAGAGCTGGGGAATTTAGAGCCCAAAAGGCTTTAGAAACAACCCCTGTTCCTTTTTACCATGTACTGCTCCAGCCCAAACTCTGTCTAGACTTCCTTACTAATCCAAGCTCCCAAAGCTCAGGCTTCTTTGTCCTGTCAATGCCTCACAGATTTATTGGCACTTTGTCTAAAATGGGTAAAACTGCCTGCCTTGGTCCCTTCTTTGGGTCTCAGTTGCATTAGTGGGCCCCCAATCACTGTCCTATTAATCTGACTCGTGCCATTTTAATTCTGAGTCCTGCTAAGACCTTGCGGGTAGAGAAGAACTTTCCCTCCCTTCATCAAGCCGTAGTAGGAGGCTCTGAGTCTCCCCAAGGAGAAGACCTTACTTCCCACCACCTGCATCCCAACCTCTGGCCTTGGGGAGCATTGAGGAGGTTGGGGGGAGCCCCAACTGTGGGAGCCCAGAACAGGCTGCCTGGGTCAAGACCTGCACTGTGCAGCCCGGCCCTCCCTCGAGTCTGGGTGGGCCTGGGATCACGGGGCCCGCTATGGCCTTCTGACCTGGAAGAACCCAAGGCATCACAGGATCCCCCTTCTGTTGGGGGACTCCCTTGTGTTTCAAAGTCTGTCTAGACTCTCAGTCCTGCTGACTGCTGATCCTGTTCTCGCTGGCCCCAGGTCACTCTCATCCTGACTGGATGCTACAGGGTCATAGTCAAGGAACCTCAAGCCCTGCATTCAGGCGAACTCTCCCCACGCTTGTCCTGTTCCACATCACTAGCTACTCTGCCCCAAGCTGGCGCATGCGCAGCGCTCTCCTCTCAGCTCACCTGAGGCACTGAGGGCACTGCAGACCCCTGGAGCCGGGGCTGGTCCCTGGTCACCAGGGTGGTGGGGCCCACACACCAAAATTAACCATGAGATCGACGGGGTACTCGACATACGCCGACTTCCAAGCACTAAGCTACACAAATGCTCATCTTTTCCCCTACAGTAGAACCACAACTATCTGCACTGCTTTGCCAGGATGGAGCAGGCAACTGACAAAAGCAGCCCCGGCCCCATATGAGACCCCTGGGAATACTGAGTGTGGGAAGCCTTGGACCGCATCAGGCTGACTGTCACCACTTAAAAGCTGCTTCTGAAAAATTTGGGGGGTTGACTCCCTCTACCCTGGAAGGTATGCAGGTGGTTGGGAGGCAGCCTGAGCTACCTAGGCCTGCCCAAGCCTGGCTGATGGGGTTCTTACTGCGCATGCACACGCTGTGCATCAACAGTCAAGCAACGGGAGAGGCCGGTCACTGGAGCAGGCTTCTGGGGGCACAAGGCCACCTGCCTCATTCCAAACTCTAATTACAGTTTTCCTTTGAGGGCAGAGATAGAGAAACCAATCTTGCCAGGACAGAGCCAGACAGGCTGGGTAGGGCATCTTCCAGCAAGACACACTGGGGAGCCTTTACTGCTGGTCAGGCCCGGGACCCCATCCAGAGTGGGTCCAAATGGGTTCTGACTGCAGCCTCCAGAGAGGTATCACATTGCCTGATTTCAAACTCTACTAAGAAACTCTAGTAATCAAAACAGTAGGGCACTCAGACATACAGGTGAATGGAATCGAACAGAGAGCCCAGGGGAAGCCATGCATATAAAGGTCCATCAACTGATGACAAAGGAGGCAAGTCCATACAAGGGGGAAAGGACAGTGTCTTCAGTAAAGGGTGCTGGAAAGACTGGACATGCGTAAGAATGAAACTGGACTACTGTCTTCCGGCATACACCAAAATAAACTCAAAATCAATTACAAACTTGACTGTTAAGACTGAACCCATAACACTCCTAGAAGAAAACATAGTCAGGACGCTCTCTGACATTGGTCTTAGCCATATACTTTTTGGACCAGTCCCCTCAGGCAAGGGCCACAGAAGCTAAAATAAACAAGTGCCTTAATAGCAAACTGAACAGCTTTTGCAAAACAAAGGAAACCTACAACATAAGGAAAAGGCAACCCAGTGAATGGGAGAAAACATATGCAAAAGGTACATCCAGTGGGAGTTAATACTGAGAATATGTAACGAACTTATACAACTTCATGCCAAAACCACAAATAACCTGATTTAAACATGGGTAGAAGACTTGAATTGACTCTTTCCCAAAGAAAACACAGGTGGCCAAAGGGCTTCCGAAAAGCTGTTCAACATCACTGATCATCAGGTATCAAAACCACAATGAGATATGACTTCCTGTCAGAGTGGCTATTACCAAAAAGACAAAAAATAACAAGTGTTGGCGAGGATGTGGAGAAAATGGAACCCTTGTGCACTGTTGCTGGGAATGTGCATTGGTGTAGCCACTATGGAAGGTCCTCAAAAATTAAACATAGGAATACTGTATGACCCAGCAAATCCACTTCTGGGTATATACATGAAGAAAACAAAAAAACACCCATCCGAAAAGATATACACAGCCTTGTGTTTCTGGCAGCATTATTTGCAGAGACCAAGATACTGATGCAACCCTAAGTGGCTGTTGATAAATGTATAAAGAAGATGAGGTATGTATACATAAGGAATATAACTCAGCCGGAAAAATGAATGCAATCTTAACATTTGCAACAACTTGAATGGACCTAAGAGTATTATGCTAAGTGAAATGAATCACAGAAAAACAAATCTATTAGGATTTCACTTATATGTGGAATCTAAAAAACAAAACAGTGAAACAAAACAAAACAGAACCAGACTCATAGATGCAGGAAGCAAGCTGTTGGTTACCAGAGGGGGAAGAAGGGGTAAGGGGCAGATGATAGAGGTGAGAGGATTAAGCGGTACAAACTTCGAGTTATAAAATAAATAGGCCACGGGGATGGAATATACACATAGGGAATATGGTCAATATAATTCCAGTCACTTTGTAAGATGACGGATCTTACCCTAAGGATCATTTCGTAATGTCTAAAACTACTGGATCACTCTGATGTTGATCCACCTCAAACTAGAAGATAATGTGTATCAATGATACTTCAATTTAGCAATTGATTAAACTGAAGAAATAAAAAATAAAACTGCTACCTCACAAAGATTCTGGGGCTGGGCTCCCCCTACCAAGCATACTGGGCAGTTGCTTGGGGCCAGGCCCCAGCTGCCCAAGACCTGCTGAAGGAGTG
>NW_025412313.1:0-3358 GCF_002201575.2 Neomonachus schauinslandi | reverse complement strand
TGCATTCCCACCAACAGTGTAGGAGGGTTCCCCTTTCTCCACATCCCTGCCAACATCTGTTGTTTCCTGACTTGTTAATTTTAGCCATTCTGATTGGTGTGAGGTGGTATCTCATTGAGGTTTTGATTTGGAGTTCCCTGATGCCGAGCGATGTTGAGCACTTTTTCATGTGTTTGTTGGCCATTTGGATGTCTTTTTTGCAGAAATGTCTGTTCAAGTCTTCTGCCCATTTCTTGATTGGATCATTTGTTCTTTGGGTATTGAGTTTGATAAGTTCTTTATACATTTTGGATACTAGCCCTTTATCTGATATATCATTTGAAAATATCTTCTCCCATTCTGTCAGTTGTCTTTTGGTTTTGTTGACTGTTTCCTTTGCTGTGCAAAAGCTTTTTATCTTGATGAAGTCCCAATAGTTCATTTTTGCCCTTGCTTCCCTTGCCTTTGGTGATGTTTCTAGGAAGAAGTTGCTTCGGCTGAGGTCAAAGAGGTTGCTGCCTGTGATCTCCTCTAGGATTTTGATGGACTCCTGTCTCACATTGAGGTCCTTCAACCATTTGGAGTCTATTTTTGTGTGTGGTGTAAGGAAATGGTCCGGTTTCATTCTTCTGCATGTGGCTGTCCAATTTTCCCAACACCATTTGTTGAAGAGACTGTCTTTTTTCCATTGGACATTCTTTCCTGCTTTGTTGAAAATTAGTTGACCATAGAGTTGAGGGTCCATTTCTGGGCTCTCTATTCTGTTGCATTGATCGATGTGTCTGTTTTTGTGCCAGTACCATACTGTCTTGATGATGACAGCTTTGTAATAGAGCTGGAAGTCCGGAATTGTGATGCCGTCAGCTTTGCTTTTCTTTTTCAACATTCCTCTGGCTATGCGGGGTCTTTTCTGGTTCCATACAAATTTTAGGATTATTTGTTCCATCTCTTTGAAAAAACTTGATAGTATTTTGATAGGGATTGCATTAAATGTGTAGATTGCTCTAGGTAGCATTGACATTTTCACAATATTTGTTCTTCCAATCCATGAGCATGGAACATTTTTCCATTTCTTTGTGTCCTCCTCAATTTCTTTCATGAGTATATTATAGTTTTCTGAGTACAGATTCTTTGCCTCTTTGGTTAGATTTATTCCTAGGTATCTTATGGTTTTGGGTGCAATTGTAAATGGGATCGACTCCTTAATTTCTCTTTCTTCTGTCTTGTTGTTGGTGTATAGGAATGCCACTGACTTCTGTGCATTGATTTTATATCCTGCCACTTGACTGAATTCCTGTATGAGTTCTAGCAGTTTTGGGGTGGAGTTTTTTGGGTTTTCCACATAAAGTATCACATCATCTGCAAAGAGTGAGAGTTTGACTTCTTCTTTGCCAATTTGGATGCCTTTTATTACTTTTTGTTGTCTGATTGCTGTGGCTAGGACTTCTAATACTATGTTGAATAGCAGTGGTGATAGTGGACATCCCTACCGTGTTCCTGACCTTAGGGGGAAAGCTCTCAGTTTTTCCCCATTGAGAATGATATTCGCTGTGGGTTTTTCATAGATGGCTTTTATGATATTGAGGTATGTGCCCTCTATCCCTATACTCTGAAGAGTTTTGATCAAGAAAGGATGCTGTCCTTTGTCAAATGCTTTTTCTGCATCTATTGAGAGGATCATATGGTTCTTGTTCTTTCCTTTATTAATGTATTGTATCACATTGACTGATTTCTGGATATTGAACCAATGTTGCAGCCCAGGAATAAATCCCACTTGGTCGTGGTGAATAATCCTTTTAATGGACTGTTGGATCCTATTGGCTAGTATTTTGGTGAGAATTTTTGCATCCATGTTCATCAGGGATATTGGTCTGTAATTCTCCTTTTTGACGGGGTCTTTGTCTGATTTGGGGATCAAGGTAATGGTGGCCTCATAAAATGAGTTTGGAAGTTTTCCTTCCATTTCTATTTTTTGGAACAATGTCAGAAGAATAGGTATTAATTCTTCTTTAAATGTTTGGTAGAATTCCCCTAGGAAGCCATCTGGCCCTGGGCTTTTGTTTTTTGGGAGATATTTGATGACTGCTTCAATTTCCTTGCTGGTTCTAGGTCTGTTCAGGTTTTCTATTTCTTCCTGGTTCAGTTTTGGTACTTGATACATCTCTAGGAATGCATTTATTTCTTCCAGATTATCTAATTTGCTGGCATAGAGTTGCTCATAATATGTTCTTATAATTGTTTGTATTTCTTTGGTGTTGGTTGTGATCTCTCCTCTTTCATTCATGATTTTGTTGATTTGGGTCCTTTCTCTTTTCTTTTTGATAAGTCTGGCCAGGGGTTTATCAATCTTGTTAATTTTTTCAAAGAACCAGCTCCTAGTTTCATTGATCTGTTCTACTGTTCTTTTAGTTTCTATTTCATTGATTTCTGCTCTGATCTTTATGATTTCTCTTCTCTTGCTGGGTTTAGGCTTTATTTCCTGTTCTTTCTCCAGCTCCTTTAGGTGTAGGGTTAGGTTGTGTATTTGAGACCTTTTTTGTTTCTTGAGAAAGGCTTGTATTGTTATAGACTTTCCTCTTAGGACTGCCTTTGCTGCATCCCAAAGATTTTGAACAGTTGTGTTTTCATTTTCATTGATTTCCATGAATTTTTTAAATTCTTCTTTAATTTCCTGGTTGACCCATTCATTCTTTAGTAGGATGCTCTTTAGCCTCCATGTATTTGAGTTCTTTCTGACTTTCCTCTTGTGATTGAATTCTAGTTCAAAGCATTGTGGTCTGAAAATATACAGGGCATGATTCCAATCTTTTGGTACCGGTTGAGACCTGATTTGTGGCCTAGGATGTGATGTATTCTGGAGAATGTTCCATGGGCACTAGAGAAGAATGTGTATTCCGCTGCTTTGGGATGGAATGTTCTGAATATCTCTGTGAAGTCCATCTGGTCCAGTGTGTCATTTAAAGTCTTTATTCCCTTGTTGATCTTTTGCTTAGATGACCTGTCCATTTCAGTGAGGGGGGTGTTAAAGTCCCCTACTGTTATTGTATTGTTGTCAATGTGTTTCTTTGCTTTTGTTATTAATTGGTTTATATAATTGGCTGTTCCCATGTTAGGGGCATAGATATTTACAATTGTTAGATCTTCTTGTTGAATAGACCCTTTAAGTAGGATATAGTGTACTTCCTCATCTCTTATTATAGTCTGTGTTTTAAAATCTAATTTGTCTGATATAAGGATTGCCACCCCAGCTTTCTTTTGATGTCCATTAGCATGCTAAATGTTTTTCCATCCCCTCACTTTCTTTTTTTTTTTTTCTGTTTTTAATCTTTATTGCAGTCCAGTTCCTCTTGAAGTATTTTTTCTTTTTTTTTTTTTTTTA
>NW_025412312.1:0-3360 GCF_002201575.2 Neomonachus schauinslandi | reverse complement strand
AATTTCACATGTGAGTGACACCATATGGTATTTGCCTTTCTCTGACTGACATAATTTCATTAGCATAACACACTCATGTTCTGTTGACTTCATCGGAAATGGCAAGATTTCATTCTTTTGGTGAATGTGTTATGTAACATCTTTGCATATTTATCAGTTGATAGACATTTGGTCTCTTTCCATAATGTCACTATTGTTGATAATACTACCATAAACATGGGGATGCATGTGCCCTTAGGAATAAGTATTTTTGTGTCCTTCAGCTAAATACCTAGCAGTACAATTGTTGTGTCATTGGGTAGTTCAATTTTTAACTTTTTGCAGCACCGCCATACTGTTTTCCAGAGTAGCTGCGCCAGTTTGCATTCCCACAAAGAGTGTCAGGGCTTCCTCTAGCTCCACATCATCGCCAACATCTGTTGTTTCCTGTTTTCTTAATTTTAGCCATTCTGACAGTTGTGAGGGGGTATGGCATCTTGATTTTGACTTGCATTTACATAAAGATGAATGCTGTTGTGAGTATTTTCATCTGTCTGTTAGCTCTCTGTATGTTTTCTTTGGAAGAATGTCTGTTCATATCTTCGGCCCATTTCTTCACTGGAAAATTAAATTTTGGGGTCCTGAGTCTGTTAAGTTCTTTATGGACTTTGGATGATAATTCTTCATCTGCTAAGACATTGGCAAATGCCTTCTCCCATTCTGTAGGTTGCCATTAGTTGTACTGATTGTTTCTTTTAGGGTGCAGAAGCTTTTACCTTGATGAAATCCCAATAGTTCCTTTTTGGTTTAGGTTCCTTGCCTCAGGAGACATATTTCATGATAAATTTCTATGACTCATGGCAAAGAAGTGACTGCCTCTGTTCTCCTCTAGGTTTTGGATGGTTTCCTGTCTTACATTTAGGTCTTTCAACTATTTTGAATTTATTTTTGTGTATGGTTTAGGAAAATGGTCCAGTTTCATTCTTCTGCCATCATGCAATCCAGTTGTCCCAACATCACTTGTGGAAGAGACTGTCTTCTTTTTCCACCAGATATTTTCTTTCACGATGTGTTGAAGATTGGTCCAGGGTCCATTTCTTGGTTCTCTATTCTGTTCCATTGATCTATGTGTCTGTTTAAGCAGCAGTACAATACTATCTCAATGACTACAGCTTTGTAATAGAGCTTAAAATCTGGAAATGTAATTCTTCCAGTTTTGTTTTTCTCTTTCAGAATTATTTTGGCTATCAGAGTCTTTTGTGGTTCTACACAAATTTTAGGATTACTTGTTCTAGTTCTGTGAAAAATGCTGCTCGTTTTTGAAAGGGACTGCAGTGTAGATTGGTCATGTGTAGATTGGTCATGGTAGTATAGACATTTTAACAATATTCTTCCAATCAATTAGCCTGGAGTGGTTTTCCATTTCTTTTTGTCCTCTTCAATTTCTTTAAGTGTTCTATGGTTTTCAGTGTAGAAATTTCTACCTCTTTGGTTAGGTTTATTCCTAGGTATCTTGGGTTTGGTGCTATTGTAACTGAGACTGATTCCTTGATTTCTCTTTCTGCTGCTTCATTACTGGAAATGCAACAGATTTCTGTATATTGGTTTTATATCCGGCAACACTGCTGAATATATTTATCAGCCCAGAAATTTGATAGTAGGGTCTTTTAAGTTTTATGCATAGACTATCATGTCATCTGCATATACTGAAAGTTGAACATGTTTCTTGCCAATTTGGATGTTTTGTATTTTGTTTTGTAATTTTCTTTTTGTTGCCTGATTGTTAAGTCTAGGACCTCCAGGACTATGTTAAATAATATTGGTGACAGTGGACTTCCCTGTCTTATTCCTGACTGTAATGGGAAAGCTCTCAGTTTTCCCATTTTGGGGATGATATTGGCCATGGGTCTTTATATATGGCTTTTGCTGTGTTGACTTTTGTTCCATCTATCCCAACTTTGTTGAAGGTTTTTACATAGAATGGATGCTCTACTTTTTCAAATGTTTTGTTTTGTTTTGTTTTCTGCACCTACTGAAAGGATCATATGGTTCTTACCCTTTCTTTTATTACTTTGTTGTATCACTTCGATAGATTTCTGTATATTGACCACCCTTGCAGGCCAGGAATAAGTCTCACTTGCTCATGGTGAATAATTCTTTTAATGGACTGTTGGGTTTGATTTGCTAGTATCTTATTGAGAATATCTGCATGCGTAGTGCTCAGGGGTAATGACCTGTTCTTTTTTTAGTTTAGTCTATTAGTTTTGGTGTCAGGGTAATGCTGCACTCATAGAATGAATTTGGAAGTTTTCCTTCCATGTCTACTTTTTGGAACAGTTTGAGAAGAATAAGGTATTAACTTCTTCTATAAATGTCTGGTAGAATTCCCCTAGGAAGCCATTTGGCCCTTGACTTTTGTTTTCTGGGACATTTCTGATTACTGAATCAACTTCTTTGTGGGTTTTGGATCTGTTCAAATTGCCTATTTCTTCCTATTTCAGTCTTGATAGTATGCATGTTTCTAAGAATTTATTCATTTCTTCCAGATTGACCAGTTTGTTGGCATATAAATGTTCATAACATTCTCTTAAAATTGTTTGTGTTTCTGTGGTGGTGTTTGTGATCTCTCCTCTTTCATTCATGATTTTGCTCATTTGATTCCTTTCTCTTTCATTTTGAGAATTCTGCCTTGGTGTTTATCTGTTTTATTAATTCTTTGAAGGAACCAGCTTAGTTTCATTGATCAGTTCTACTATTTTGTTTTCTTTTTCTCTATATCATATATCTGTGATCCAAAACTTTCCCTTCTTCTGCTTCCTATAGGCTTTATGTGCTGTTCCTTTTCTATGTCCTTTAGATATAAGTTTAGGTTGTGAATTTGAGGAGATGGAGGAATTTAACACAAGAGAAAGGAGGTAGTACTCCTAGCCACAGATTTAGTCAATACAGATATAAGATATCTGAACTAGAACTCCAAACCAAGATTATAAAACTACTCGCTGGATTTGAAAAAAGCATAGAAGAGCAAGAGAATCCCTGACTGTAGACATAAAATTTTAAAATCTAGTCAGGCCGAAAATAAAAATGCTATTACTGAGATGCAGTCTCATGTGCAGGCCATAAAAATGAGGATGAATGAAACAGAAGAGGAAATCAGTGATACAGAAGACAAAGTTATGGAAAATAAGGAAGCTGAACATGCGTACTATCACGACTGAAATAGGAAAGACAACTATTAGATCATGAAGGTAGACATAGGGAACTCAGCAACTCCATAAGTGAAATAATATCTGTATTGAAGGAGTCCCAGAAGAGGAGTAGGCAAAGGGGGCAGAGGGCTAATTTGAACAAATTAAAGTTCAGAACTTTCTTAAAGCAAGA
>NW_025412311.1:0-3363 GCF_002201575.2 Neomonachus schauinslandi | reverse complement strand
AAAAAAAATGAATAAAAACATCACTCATCATCAGGGAAATGCCAATCAACACTACAATGAGATGTTACCTCACACCTGTCAGAATGGCTAAAGTCAATAACACAAGAAGTATAAATTGTTGGCGAGGCTGTGGAGGGAAAAGAATCCCTAATGTAGTATTGGTGGGAATGCAAACTGGGGTCGTCACTCTGGAAAACAATATAGAGGTTCTTCAGCAATTGCACCACTAGGTATTTACTCAAAGGATACAAAAATACTAATTTCAAGGGATACATGTACCCCTTTGTTTACGACATCATTATTTATAATTGCCAAGATATGGAAGCAGCCCAAATGTCCATCGATTGATGAAAGGATACAGAAGTGGTGTATAGATACAATAGAATATTATTCAGGTATAAATATGAATGTCAACAGATACAAAGTGATTGAAAGTCGCATATGCATCCCAATGTTTATAGTAGCAATGTCCACAATAGCCAAAACAAGCAAAGAGTCCAGATGTCCATCAACACATGAATGGATAAATAAGAAATGGTATATACCATATATTGTTGTTGTTATATATATATATTAATATATAATATATATATATATAATATATATATATATATTACCCATCCATCAAAAAAAATAAAGTTTTTCCCTTTGCAACAACTGTATAGAACTAGAGGGTATTAGGCTAAGTGAAATAAACCAGTCAGAGAATGAAAATACCATATGATTTCACTCATATGTGGAATTCAAGAAACAAGACAGATGAACATAGGGAAAGGGAGGGGAAAAATAAAATAAGATGAAATCAGAGAGGGAGAGAAACCATTACAGACTTAACAATAGGAAACAAACTGAGGGTTGCTGGAGGGAAGGTGGGTGGGGGGATGGGGTAACTGGGTGCTGGGCATTAAGGAGGGCACTTGATGGAATGACCACTGGGTGTTATATGCAACTGATGAATCACTAAACTCTACCTCTGAAACTAATAATACACTATGTTAATTAATTGATTTTAAATAAAATTTTTAAAAGAATGAAATCTTGCTATTTGCAGCAAATGGATGGAGCTAAAGAGTATAATACTAAACCAATTAAGTCAGTCAGAGAAAGACAAGTATCATACGATTGCACCCATATGTGGAATTTAATAAACAAAAAAATGCACAAAGGGAAAAATTAGAAAGAAACAGACTTAATTATAGAAAACGAACTAATGGTAACCCGAGGACAGGTGGGTGGGTGGATGGGTGAAATATGCAAAAGGAATTAAGAGTACATTTACCTTGATGAGCACTGAGTAATATACAGAATTGTTTTTGTTTTGTTTTGTTTAGAACTGTTTCATCACTATATTGTACATCAGAAACTAATATAACTTGGTGTTAACTACACTGGAATTAAAATATAAATGATAAAAAAGAAGCTGTATAGGATATAATTCAGCTTATGTGTTCTTTCTTACCTCCCAGTCTCTTTTCATTGGGGTTCCTGGAAGTGGTTGAGACTTTCCATGTTTCCAGCTCCTGTGAGACACAACTGTGGATCTATGTAGTGCTTGCCAGTCCCCATCTTGCTTTCATATCTTACATGAAGGTCCCATTCATGAGATCCAGGAAGGCACATTGTCCAGATGTCTCCACTTCTCAAAGTGATGGAAAATTTCTGTGGTTGCTCATTTTTCTCTACTTAGCTCTTTGGTGTTCCCACCTCCTATTAAATTAATTTTCTGAACCTCTTTACCTCTGCTTAAAAATACATAAAGTGGTTTCCACTTTTGTAACTGGACATTTCATAAGAACCTTCTGTTCTTATGGATGAGGGAATCAAGCACAGAAAAAAATGTTTTGAAAGTGACAATCTTCTCAAGCATTACTTCTCATGGTTATGGAAGAAGCAACAACAACGACAACAACAAAGCTATCTCTAACGTCCTTCGCTTGGAATTGATAAAAAGACAATTTCAGCCACATAGCATTGAACAAAGGAAATAATTACATGTCCTGGCTCATACATTTGGAGTGGACACTTCACTCCTCTCATATAGATCAGAAGAAATCAGTGAATATTTGTAAAATAATATTCTTTTATGCAAAGATTCCAAAAGATTCCAAAAACATACCCTCAAGAAGGTGACTGAGAAAACCACTTAGCCACAAGAAGATAATTTTCTACAATTATGGTAAGCAAGCAATGAGATATTGGAAAGCGGGGGGGAACATTCCAGAGGAATGAACCAAGAGGAATGGTAAAAAAATGACAAATATGCTCCAAGGAAATAGAAAAGTGCCTTTACTTATGAATGTTCTTCATCTACAATATAAAAGGCACCCACAAGTCTGCCCATTGAGATTTGAGAATATCTGAGAACAAATTCCTGTGTTTCTCCTGCTCTTCTTTATAGGACTGTTAATTGATGTTATCAGGACCTTGAAACACCAAATGTTTTGCGTATTTTGATGAATTGTATTTCACAGGTCATCTAATAAGAAAAATCATTTCTAGACCTGCTTGGTACATCCTCATCACATGGCTAAATGCAACATTTGGTTGTCTCCTATTGGGGGTGTTGAACTTATTTTGTTGGAGAAAATTCAGTGAACCAAACAAGGAGAACTTGTTGATTCGTGATGCTGGTTAATAATCTTGACTTCCTTCTTCTGGACTAAGAATCGTATTGCACTTCCCTTGTCCTTGAAGTATGGGATGGTCTGTAAAACATCAGGGAAATAAGCATGTGTAACACCTGACTAGATGATTTAAGATCAAATAACTGTCCTTCCATGTCCTCTTTTCACATGTCACAGACTGCTGATGTTCACAGCAAGAGAAGTATCATTAGCTGCTTCTGAAGAGATGCAAGTTCCAAGATGATATGTGGCATGATCAAGAATTCCATCTTTTTTATTTTATGATGTGGGAATTTTAAGCCATTGTTGGTTAAGCAGCATAGACTGTATGTTTTCCAGTCTCTAGACACTTATACATTCATTGACTTATTCCTGGCTCAGACACTGTGTCATTTCAATGAGAAAGTGCGGGTGTATATATATAAATATACGTATATGTAAATATATATTTTTATATATAAAGCCAATTCGCACATAGTCTCTGACATAATGAAGTGAGATATAATAGAAAATTACATATATGGAAGAAAAAGTTCACACACTTTTCTCAAATTTTTTGAATTAATTAGGAGTACAAGAATAAAAAAGGAATTTGAAAAATCATATCTTTAAAAATATTTTATTTGACAGAGAGAGTGCACAAGCAGGGGGAGCAGCAGAGGGAGAGTGGGAAGAAGCTCTCTGCTGAGCAGGGATCCCAACACGGGGCTGGATCCCAGGACCCTGGGATCATGACCTG
>NW_025412310.1:2698-3364 GCF_002201575.2 Neomonachus schauinslandi | reverse complement strand
AATTCAAGAGTGAATGGGAGGTAAATCAGGATCAGTGAGTGTACATGGTTCTTTTAAGGATTTCATAGCTAAGAGGAATGATCATAGATGATTTAATTTTCTTGTTTAGTTCAATCCTTACACAATGATGATATAATATTTCTGTAATATATTTTGTAATACAGTTTTTTAAATTATATACATGTAGCACTAAATGTTTTTTAAAAAAATGCCAGACCAAGGGGGCACCTGGGTGGCTCAATCAGTTAAACCTCTTGATTTTGGCTCAGGTCGTGATCTCAAGGTTGTGGGATCGAGCCCCACATGGTGCTCTGCTCTCAGTGCCAAGTCCGCTTGTCCCTCTCCCCCACCACGCACTCTCTCTCTCTAATATAAATAAAATCTTAAAAAAAAAAGGCAGACCAAGGCATTAAATAATTCACAAAATTATACAACCAAAAGACTCCTTAAAAATTTTCTAGATATATAATATATACATAATATTATATAACATGACTATAATTTTTTCTCACGCTTAGAAAGACCATAGAAAAACTATTAAGTTTCAACAGCAATATTTCATGCTTGATAAAAATCATCTAACTCCAGGATATATCCAAAATAATTAGTCATATTAAAGTTCTATATGAGGGGCGCCTGGGTAGCTCAGTTGTTAAGCATCTGCCT
>NW_025412310.1:0-2598 GCF_002201575.2 Neomonachus schauinslandi | reverse complement strand
CCCTCTCTCGCTGTCTCTCTCTCTGTCAAATAAATAAATAAAATCTTTTAAAAAAATTAAATTTAATTTAAAAAATTAAAAAAAATAAAATTCTGTAAGAGAAGTATAAGGGGTTTGGAATGCAGAAAATATTCCTATTTTGTAAAATGAATTTTCGTAAATTATATAATATGAAGTCACTGTTGAAAAATTTGGTGTGGTGCATATAGAAATATATTCTCTTTAAAAAGGAAGGTTAATAGCATGCATGCAAGGTCCCTTCAAAAGAAGATTCACTGCATTAGGAACCTCTTGGTTTATAGCACAAGGATCATCAAATCAAATGTTTATATAGAATATGGGACAAGTTGACATACGAAATCTCTTGGTAATATTCAGATCAATTTGAGGGTCCAACATTTGAACACTCAAGCTCAACGGAACCAAAACCAAAAACATAATAGCTAGCACTTTTGTTGGTAATAAGATAGAGTGCCAGTGTAGCAGGTAACTTCTTTCTGCAACTCAGCAGATATTAAAAGCATTCTAAAATTTGCATAAGACATGACATCAAACCGAACACTTTAAATATACTTCCTTAAACAATCAGTAAACTGTAGACCTAAACTCATTTTTTCAAATGCTTGCATGTTACATTGTCTTATAGGGGTGACAACTTACTTCCTTATTGACGGCTATTTAGACTATCTTCAACTTTTTGATATGAGAATGCTATATGGTGGCTCAGTCATTAAGCGTCTGCCTTCGGCTCAGGTTATGATCCCAGGGAGCTGGGATCGAGCCCTGCATTGGGCTCCCTGCTCCACAGGAAGCCTGCTTCTCCCTCTCCCATTCCCCCTGCTTGTGTTCCCTCTCTCTGTGTGTCTCTCTCTGTCAAGTAAAGAAAGAAAATCTTTTAAAAAAATTAAAAAATAAATTTAAAAAAGGGACAGCATATTTAAAATTTTTGAAACACACTGCTAAATCACCCTTCAGAAAGGATTTACCACTTTCATCTAACAACAGTGTATAGGAATGCCTTTTTCCTCCCATTTGCTAACTTTGGTTATTATTTTTTTAATAAAATATTTATCACTATGACTGTAAGAAATGGTATCTCGTTATTTGCATTTTTCTGATTCGTACCCAGGATGGACTAGCCTTACTAAAAATATAAAATTTGTTAATCATGAATGTTAGCTCCAACTAGAATTGGTTTTATAGGAAAATAAAAATTACCTACTATTTAAATATTGCCATAGGCTTACCCATCAGAATGTTCCTTTTTCCCAACAGGAAAGAGGTGGTTTTCAGTTTTTCCACTCTCTCTTTCTGAATTAGTCCAGCAGCAGCAGCAGCAGCGACAGCATACACGTTTTCTAATACTGCCGTCTCATTACTTTGGTGTCTCTTCTTTTCTTCATTAATCTTTAATGGAAATTTGATACTAAGGATAATTGTTATTACATTATTCATTAAAAAGAACTTTTTTTCATTAATTATAAATTTCTTAAAGGTTTTATTTATTTATTTATCAGAGAGAGAGCACAAGCAGGGGGAGGGAGGTACAGACAGAGGGAGAAGCAGGCTCCCCGCTGAGCAGGGAGCCTGATGCGGGACCCGATCCCAGGACCCTGGGATCAGACCTGAGCCGAAGGCAGACTCTTAAGGACTGAGCCACCCAGTCATCCCAGAACTTTTTTTCATTAATTATATCATTTGACTCTTAGTTTGTCGCAATTTTTATCGATAAAAATATTTTGTGTTTAACTTTATCATTATAAATAATTGCAATTTTTATAAGTTCTGCTTCATTTCTGTTTGAATAAAAACAGCAGAATTGGGACGCGTGGGTGGCTCAGTTGGTTAAGCGTCTGCCTTCGGCTCGGGTCTCATCCAGGGTCCTGGGATCGAGCCCCGCATCAGGCTCCTTGCTCAGCGGGAAGCCTGCTTCTCCCTCTGCCTGCCGCTCCTCCTGCTTGTGCTCTCTCTCTCTCTCTCGCTCTCTCTGACAAATAAATAAAATCTTTAAAAAATCATTAATTAAAACAGCAGAATTTTCCAAAATTTGAAAAAGGGCTTTCTTAATTTTGTATTCATATCCACGCTTTGCTACCTAACATTCCCACCCCACCCCATCTGACCAGCAGATACAAAGAAATAAAAAGACAAAGACACAAAATTTGTCCTCGTCTGTCGTGACCACCTGGATTTTGCAAAAACAGCCAGATTTAAAGGATGTGACATTGTGGTGCTCCAGCAACAAAGAGAAGTTTTCCTCTTCCTGCACTGAGCTATTTTTTCCCCAACTGCCTTTTAGAATTCTTTTTTCATTTGGATCCTAGGGTTATCAAAAAAGTGGCAGTGTTCATTAAAATATAGGAACCAAAGGTCACCACAACACAAAAAGAACAGAGTGAAACTGATGTTAGTGTAGAATTTTGGGAAATGAGTAATGCTCCCCAAATTCCACATTCATGGTTATCATAAACTTTTATAGCTAGAGGGTATAAAAGTAATTATCAACTTTAATCCCATTTTCCACTGATAAATGGGAGTGAAACCAAAAAAAGTTAAATGATTTGTCCAAAGTTCCTAAAGTGGCATTACCTAGCATCT
>NW_025412309.1:567-3365 GCF_002201575.2 Neomonachus schauinslandi | reverse complement strand
GATACAGGATATCGAATGACACCATAAATTAGAATTAGAGAAGCTCAGGCATGGAAGGACAGGCCTCAGGGAAGAAGAAGAGCATATTGAAAGGTCACCTCGTAAATGAAATATGAAGTAGTGAAAGCAAGCCCGTAGACAGCGCTGTGTGAGAATGGAAGCCGAGAGGAGGAAACCGTGAGAAAGAAACTAAGCAAGAGATGACACGATCTGAGAGAGAACGTCAAAATGTGAGCATAAGGGGAGAAAATGGATAACTGGAGTGCCTGCGAGAAAACCAAAGCAAAGACACAAAAGTGTTAAAAGTCATAGGTCAGAAATGTTCCTGGAAACAAAGTAATGCTTTTAACCTGTGTATTCACAGAGCACCCTGTGCACTGAGTCAGAATGACAGACGGCAGGAAATTAAAATGTAAAATTTAATGAAAATTTAAAGAAAAAGGGAATCCTTTGGCATCTAGAAAAAATGGAGCAAATGACCTATAAAGGACAGGAAATTAGAATGTCATCCACATTTCTGAGTGCCATATTTTGTGTCAGAAGAAAATGGAGGAATGTACGGAAAGACACTAAAGGGAAGAAACTGTGAGCCACGGATTTTACAGCTGGAAAACCTGATTTATACGGAATAAAAGTCTTGGCATTCAAGTCATCATGCAAGACTTCGGGCAGTATTGTTCCCATGACCCCTTGAAGAGGGAGGACCGAACTTAGGACGAGAAATGCGGGGAAAGACTGTAAGGCCAGATGGCAAACACTACACCTGCGGAGACTTTGCATGACTAAGACTCTATGACAGGGAGGATGACCTTAGTGGCCGTCACCAGGGTCATGGCTCAGAATAGTTTAAGAGCTCTCTTGGCTCGGGAGGCTCTTTATTTTAGGTAAACATATTTTTAAAACAACTGGTAGTAAAAATTGCTTAATGTACACAGTATATGTTAATTAACTGATTTTGAATGAAAAAGTCTAGAGCTTCCAACGTTAAATGGGAAGCTTATTCACCAAAGCTCCTTCTAGGTCCACACAGCTCAGGAAGGAGCTACCCCCCTTCCATTAGCTGACTTGGGAGGGACGCGTGTTCCCGGAGGAGCCCACAGGCAGCGCTGCTGTGGGCCTCAGGGCCTATTGAAGTCCCCAGCAGTGGGCAGGCCCCAGCCCCTCGGAGGCCCAGGCTGGGGGCTGCGAGGAGCAGGGACCGAATCTGTAGCCCAAGCAGGAGTCCACAGGGGTCACAGCGATGGATGGAAGAGGGGCTCAGCAGGGTGGCTGTGTGGGTGCGTCTGGGGCCCTGGGAAGATGACCTTGACCCCTACAATGCCCAGGGGCCAGAAGCCCAAGGTACTGAGGTCCCTGTGCTGCTCTGTGCGGAGGGTGTGATCTGTCAGCACACAGAGCCATTTCACCTGGGTGACGGGCTGGGCAGCTTTCAGGGTCATGTGCCCTGCACAGGGAAATCATGCAAAAGGAAGGGGAAGACTCCAGGTCTCCAGGGAGGAACAGTCGGAGTCCCACAGACCTGGGCCGAGGGAGGAGCCGGTTGTCTCAGGTCTCAGGGAACAGGAGGGGAAAGGTGACCCTTCCTCTTCCCACACACCTCCACTCAAGACAGTCCTGTCGTGAGATCTGCACCTCAAAAGTGGGCAGCTTCCTGGAGGGCTTCCCTTTGGCCTTTATAAGGCTTTTTCCTTCTAGCACGACCACCAAGCCTTCCCTGTGCCTTTCAGTTAAAAAAAAATTCTCAGGCGGTGGTAACAAACACATAGGAAAGCAGCAAAGTATACGTGAACTTCTCTGCCTTCCCGGCTTCATCTGTGCACCTGTTCCACACGCCCAATTCTCTACTTTAGCATGACCTTGTACTCAGTCCCTTCTCTGGAGTCCATGACAAGAGAGCTTCTGGAAGCAGACCCCTGCTGGAACGAAATGCAGAGCTGGAAGGAAGCAAACAATCACGCATGTCCAGAGCCACACAAGGCAAGAAAGTTCCAGCGCAGGGAGTGCCCAGGGCTGAGCCAGCCCTCCTGCGGCTGCTCCAGCAGGGATAACGATCATAAATAATTAACTTTTCTTCTAACATAATACACTTAATATAGTTTTCTAACAAAACAGCAAGTGAAAATAAAAACAATGAATTGATAAACACGATGAAAACTTATTCAACTGAAATCACAGGCAGATTTGGAGCTAAAGAAACTGAATATTTGAAGCCTCTCACTTGCATAGACTCTTTCCAAAGACATCTGTGAATTTTGTATTTGTATTTGTTTTTATTTTTTTCTTTAAGGAGATCTTCCAAAACAGTGCATGATCCGGAATTCTCAAACCTAGATTTGCCCTTTAATATTCTAGAAAATTTCCTTAGTGATTGGTTTTAGGCAAGTGCTAAACAGCAAAGGGATTTCTCCTTAATTTAAAATCAGATGTTTGGATTCAAGTGTCAATGTTTTTGTCTAAAACTGTTAATGCTTGTCTCCTTCAAGGAGGTATTTTGTTTGTTAGATTTCTGTTTTGTTTTGTTTTATGAAATTGTTTTAAGGTATTTTATAGGAAAGTGATAGGACATGTTACCATTTGTTTAGATTTATAGATCTACTGAAACACCAATGAAAATTCCATCAAGTTAGGTTGTGGACATTGACGATGTGATTATATAACTTATGTGGGAGAAAAAAATATTGAAAAGGAAGAATGTTGAAAGATGAGTGATATCCAAATTCAAGATTTTCTACAAAGTTGCATAAATCATGACTGGCTGTCTGGTGTGAGAATAAATGAAGACATCAATGGCAAAAAAA
>NW_025412309.1:0-467 GCF_002201575.2 Neomonachus schauinslandi | reverse complement strand
ATGACGCTGGAACAACTGGACATCCTGATGTAAATAAAGAAATTAATGAAATAAATCTAGAAGAACACTTTGCTCCTTTGGGTGCATCCAGACTGGGTGACTCTAGCCTTTGAGGGCAACTTCAGAATCCAATACCTTGCCTTGGCGTGCTCTTGCCACTAGATATCTGTGTCCAGGGCCATAGAGCCATGCATCTAGATGCAAAGGTCCTCTTCATCCCGCGTCTGCACTGGGTTCTAAATGCTGTCTGGTAAGCCAGATCCTGGGGCTGAGAAGAAAGAAGAGGAACACCAGGAACTCACCATGACTCTAAACAGGTTGTGCCAAAGAGAGATTATAAACTTTCAATCAGCGGCAAACTGGCTTCGCTAAGCTGCATAAAAGGCCAGAAATCATGAATCTGATGACTGGATGGAAACCCAGTGGGGAAGCACACTGTTCTGTGATGGGGGAGGGAGGCGAGCAGT
>NW_025412308.1:0-3369 GCF_002201575.2 Neomonachus schauinslandi | reverse complement strand
ATCAATATGGAACAGCATTTTTTTAAAAAACCTTGAATATATATAGATATGTTTTTTGGTTGAGATGATGTGAGATAATTACAGAATTAGACTCAGTAGTTCATTCAGATGTTAAAATTCATATTTTAAGAATTTTGGCAAGAGACCATTTAAATTTGATATTCTTCATTTTAAATGTGCCACTTCCTTAGAATCAAATTGTGTAGGGTATAGGTCCTTCTTTTTTAAATTTTTTTTTGTATCCTGCCACATTACTGAATTGCTGGATGAGTTCTAGTAATTTGGGGGTGGAGTCTTCTGGGTTTTCCACATAAAGTATCATGTCATCTGCGAAAAAGAGAGTTTGACTTCTTCTTTGCCAATTTGAATACCTTTTATTTCTTTTTGTTGTCTGATTGCTGTTGCTAGGACTTCTAGTACTATGTTGAACAACAGTGGTGAGAGTGGGCACCCTTGAAGTGTTCTTGATCTTAAGGGAAAGGCTCTCAGCTTTTCCCCATTGAGGATGATATTCGCTGTGGGATTTTCATAGATGGATTTTATGAACTTGAGGAATGTTCCCTCTTTCCCTATACTCTGAAGAAAGGGGAACCTTCTCACACTGTTGGTGGGAATGCAAGTTGGTACAGCCACTTTGGAAAACAGTGTGGAGGTGCTTCAAAAATTTAAAAATAGAGCTACCCTATGACCCAGCAATTGCACTCCTGGGTATTTACCCCAAAGACACAGATGTGGTGAAAAGAAGGGCCATATGCACCCCAATGTTCATAGCAGCAATGTCCGCAATAGCCAAACTGTGGAAAGAGCGGAGATGCCCTTCAACAAATGAATGGATAAAGAAGACGTGGTCCATATATACAATGGAATATTACTCAGCCATCAGAAAGGATGAATACCCAACTTTTACATCAACATGGATGGGACTGGAGGAGATTATGCTAAGTGAAATAAGTCAAGCAGAGAAAGTCAATTATCATATGGTTTCACTTATTTGTGGAACATAAGGAATAGCATGGAGGACATTAGGAGAAGGAAGGGAAAAATGAAGGGGGTGAAATCAGAGGGAGAGATGAACCATTAGAGACTATCGACTCTGAGAAACAAACCGAGGGTTTTAGAGGGGAAAGGAGTGGAGGATGGGTTAGCCCGGTGATGGGTATCAAGGAGGGCACATACTGCATGGAGCACTGGTTGTTATACGAAAACAGTGAATTGTGGATCACCACAACAAAAACTAATGATGTATTGTATGGTGACTAACATAATAAAGTAAAATTTAAAAAAAAGACAAAAAAAATTTTTTGGAAAATTAATTATCCTAAAACTTGCAACTCAACAGTTGCAGAAAGATTATAAGACTTCTCCCAAGCCATTAGATTTATGTCCCTTATTGAAACACAAAGATGAAACCTTCAACCCTAGGGATTTCATTGGGAACAAAGATGATTTCTTATCTATATAAGTCATTAGAAAATATTTATTTTAATCTGTGCGAAAAGGGACTTTTTATCTTAATTACTATGATGAATAAATCTATTGTCTGTGTTGATTTATGTGCTTAATTCTATCATGTGTGAATTATTTTTTAATTAGTGTTACTTATTTTCAGAGAGAGATGTTCACTTCCACTCTTCATGATTACTGTATGTTTTTTTAAGTAAGTTGTATGTCCATTATGGGTCTTGAACTGATGACCTTGAGATCAACAGTCATATATTTTACTGATTAAGCCAGCCAGTGATTGCTACATATTTAAATGTACACAGGTCAATCTACTCACCTTGTACATAATGATTTTTAACTCACATATACCCTCAGAAAATCCTCTTCTAGCAAAAATTATGACAATATTTCCTACAAGATTTTTATATATTTTTCATATTCATTTAACTTTATTTGAAATTTATTTTATCAAAATTATATAAAACTGAGATATACATTGCTTTTTTCAAATAAATTATTCACTCTTTAAATAATCCATCCTCAAAATTGCACACACACACACAGAGTTGGTGTTGTTGACACAAAATGAACAAACTTTTTAGAATCTCTAAAAGAAAGGGTTTTTTTTTTTTAGTTTTTGTTCTATTTTTGTTTTTGTTTTCCCAGCCCAGGTTAGGACAACTGCCTGGGATACAGCCTTTACTAAGAACATAAAACATGAAATGTTCAAATCATTAGGTGAAAGGTATTTCAGAAAGTTATAGACCTTATCTTAGGACTGTAAACCTAGGACTTAGTTTATCTGCAGGACTGTCTGACTTCAGTCTCATGGGAACCAGGGAGGTTCTACACTTAGCCATATGCTTGGAATATGCTCCATTTTAGGTTATTTATAAATGAATCAGATGTACAATTGGTGCCAAGGTCAGAAATTGAATTTGCTGACTCTAGTAATGGTTAAAGTTTGGTTTCCTTGAGATCCAATGAGCAGGGCCCATGCACATTAAAAGTTGAAAATCTCCTTTATTTTATCAATGTCGAGCATATCTTTTACTTACAGTGCCTCAGTCATTTATCTTATTGCTGAGGTCCAAAGTCCAGAACAAAAATACTATAAGGATGTATGAAAGCAGGACAAATGTAAATTTTAATGTACTAAATATAAAATAAATATATTTTTCAATAGTGAAAACTGGCCAAGTGAGAACAAAATATATTGATATAACAAATTTCATAATGGATCCCGTTTGGCTGCTGCCAGTTTATCCAATTCCTCTCACTATAGACGTCCCAGAAAATGTTTCTCTAGCCATTTTCTCAAAGCCCCCTTGACGTCTTTGTTCCTCACACTGTAGATAAGGGGGTTCAACACAGGTGTGAAGATGGTGTAAGGACCAGAGACCACCTTGTCATGGGCCACTGAGCGGTAGGATTTGGGCCGCACGTAGATGAGTAGGAGAGTGCCACAGAAGAGCCCCACCACAGCCAGGTGAGAGGAACAGGTGACAAACGCTTTCTTCTGAGCTGCAGTGGACCGCATGCGGAGCCCAGCAGCCAAGATGAGACTGTAGGAAGCCAAAATGAGAGACAGAGGGATCAAGAGCATCAGGAGGCAGCACACCTACGTGAAAAACTTAAAAAAATGTAGCGTGGGCACAGGCAAGGTGCGTGAGTGTGGGTGCCTCACAAAAGAAGTGGTTGATTTCTCCAGAATGGCAGTAAGGGAAGCTCAGAGTGGCACCAGGCTGCATCAGCCCATCCACCCCTCCCGGAAGCCGGGAGCCTGTGGTCACGTGCTAGCAGAGCTTCTGATTCATGAGGATGGGGTAGCGCAGGGGGTGACCTATGGCCACATAGCGGTCATAGGCCATGGCCGCTAAGAGGAAGCACTCACCCTCTCCCAGCATGGGAAACAGTAAAATCCGG
>NW_025412307.1:0-3369 GCF_002201575.2 Neomonachus schauinslandi | reverse complement strand
CCCCCCCAACCCCACCACACAGCAAACAATGCCTAATTACCTCGATCGAATATCCCAGGAAGATGATAATTTAAAGGTCGCCTGAAATTTCCTGTTGGCACTAATGAGTCATCT
Organism: Neomonachus schauinslandi; assembly: GCF_002201575.2. Lineage (NCBI taxonomy): Eukaryota > Metazoa > Chordata > Mammalia > Carnivora > Phocidae > Neomonachus > Neomonachus schauinslandi. The sequence continues at coordinate 3,255 of NW_025412307.1, read as the reverse complement.
GCAGGATAGAAACCCTGCAAGTCCATCCCCCAGAATGAAGGTGTCCTGGCCTGAAGCAATGCTTTCTTTTCCCTCTGTGCTCTTTCTGCCCCACCCTCCTCCCTAGAAAACCCTGCATTTTGTACACCTCCTGGGAGCATCTGTCTAGCTGGCAGGTGGGATGGTGCCGATTCATGAATCGCTTAATAAAACCAATTAGATGTTCAACTTGAGTTGCTGGAATTTTGTTTTTTAATAAAAGCCAGAGACAAACTAAGGAAGCGGTCCAGATTGAAGTAAAGAGACAAGGGAGGGGTGACATGTAACCTCAATGTGTGAGTGGGGTCCTTCTGCTATAAAGGACATTGTGGGGACAGTTGGGGGAATTGAGGGGTCTGATTGTTACTTGGAGTAATGTGTTAGTGTCCACTTCCAGACTTTGTGGGAGAATGTCTTTGTAGGAGTTACAGGGGATTATGAAAAATAGCAGGTCAGCATTTACTCTGGGATGTGTCAGTAACATAGTTCTTGGAAGGGACTCTTCTAGAAGGTTGTGATTGTTTTGGGGAGAAGTGGGTCACAAAAGCAGCTTGAGCCTACACAGATCTTCCCGTCCCTTGCCTTAGTCTGACTTGTATTATTTAATACAACGAGGCAGCACCACACAGTGATTGAGAGATGGGGTGCTCTGAAACTGAAGCTCCTGTGGTTTGAATCCCAGCTCAGTCCAGGGCTGAGTCTAGATCAATCAGTAGCTTTGGGTAAATGAGGAAAAGGTGTCCCCTTTGCATAGCTGGACCCACAGAACTTGGGCCACATTTCAGCACCTGTATGCCCCTTAGCTGAATGCCACTGTGCACAAATTAGCTTGGGCTTTGTCATTGTCTCAGGTCAGGTCCCTAAAAGTAGAGCCTGAGGTGGGGGCTCTGGAGCAAATGGTCTACTGCGAGAGTGCTCTCAGGAGAAAGGATTGAGGGGAGCTGGGTAGGGCAAGAGGACAAGCTGAGCAAAGCTGTGGTCAGGGTAGCCCGAGCTCATGGGGAGCTCTGGAGCCAGAATTGTATTACAGAGTGGATATGACTGTGAGGCAGGGGCTGGCATTTTATACCCCATCAGTGGGTCATCATAGACTGCCCTCCCAACCCCAGGAGGCACAAACTCCTAGGTGAAGTGGATTCAGTTTGGCCAAGAGTGATTCTCCAGAGAGTGGGGCAGCTGTGAGCTCATAAGAGTGAATACTGCCAGCAACTGGGGGATGAGTATGCTGCCCAGCGACAGGAGTCTGGTACCTTCCTCCTCTACATGGGACCTTGAGCTAATTAGTTAACACTTCCCGCCTTGGTACTTAGTGCCTCAGGTTGTGTAAAATAGGGGCATAATGCCAGTGCCTATCTGACATGACAATGAAACCAGATGATGTATGTGTGAGGTGTTTAGGACACAGACCTCGGAGCATGCAGCGAGCACGTAATCAATGTCAGCTATTACTTTCATAGCTGTATTATCCTCTGTCCTCAGGAGGCCATGTTCATTTGGACATTTGGGTTCCATCCCTGTCGAGTCCAGCTTCAATCTGCCATTTGAGAAAGTAATTGCAGACATCTTTCACAAAGGTTTAACTATGAAGATATTAATGTCTCAGCTGATGTTGTCCAGGAATTTTCCAAGAACAATATAAACATCCCCCTTTTAGAAGGGCCTTTGTCAGATGATAATCAATATGTGAACCTCACTGAGATGGACTGGGGAGGTTTCAGCAGGGGGCGCCCTCACGCCCTACCAGCCAGACCCAACAGGAAGTGATGGACTTGACCTCACAGGGATTTGACCTGGCTCTACCTTACTATCCCAGCTGGAGGAAGAAGGGTTCTCCTTGTCAGCACAATCCACCACCTCTTCTCCCCAAGAAGAGCTCTGCCAATGAGAAGCCACCACACTTCTCACTCCCGGGGTCTCCAATGGACTCCAGTTTGTAACAGCCTTCCCAGCTTCCCCTTTTCTCCTGAAAAACATACGTCCCCTTTGTTCTTTAGACTTGGCTATGGTTGCTGCAGCCTGTTTGTTCTGGATTGCAATTCTCATTTATTCCTGATTAATCCCCTTTTGGCTGGTAAAACAACGGGCAGTTTTTAGTTTTATGGTTCATAGTCATCACAACTAGGAGTGGGCAGTCTTGGGGGCAGGGATGCACTGCAGTAAAAGCTCCACTGTGTTCAGATGGGCTCTCTCCAGCTCTGTCTTAGAATTGTTTTTCTGGTGCCAGAGTTCTGCTCAGTGTGTCTGGTCATGTCCAGGCTGTGCAGTGTCCAGGATGCATGAAAACCTCGGATGAGAGCTGCTTAAATCTTTGGGGGTCAAACATAGGCAGGACCAGAGAAATGTCGAGTCAAAATTAGCTAACCCAGGGGTTTGTTTCCTCTCCTGTGACAGACTGGCTTCTGCAGAGTAGGTGACTGTCCATGGGGCTGGAAGGCCCTGTTGGGTATGTGAACTTCCATATTCACTTCTTTTGCCCAAGAATTGCCCTCTCCGTGGAATCTTGTTTGAAGATGCAAATTCTTGTTTGTAAGTGTTGTACTGTAAGTTTGTATGTAAGTGTATAGGATTCTATTTATCATCTACTTACCTGTCTCTGTCTCTTTATCATCTACTCATATTTACCTATTTACCTACCTGTCATCTATATCTATCTCTATCTCTCTGTCTATGTATCTATCTATCTATGTATCTATCTACTATCATTCTATCTATCTATCATCGTGGTATGTATCTACAAAGGCAGAAGTGCCTCAGGAGCCCCAGGCATTCCAAGCCCAGCTGTTTGAGTGTCTCCAACCCAGACATATGAAGAGAGCCTTCAGGATGACCCCAGCCCCAGCCTGTCTGCAACCACATGAGACTCCAAGCAAGGGCTGGCCATCTGAGTCCAGTCCATTATTTCATGGGTAAAATAAAAGATTGTCCAATCCTTTTGGGTGGTCTGTCATGCCACATTAAATCAGTGGAGTCAGATGTATAGGATCCAGAAGAGAGGTGACAATTGGGGTAAGCTGGAGGAAGCCATCAGCTTTCAATTCCTGTGAATCAAGGAGGCAGCAGTGTGGTTGTGGGTGAGCGCAGAGAAAGGAGTGTTGGTGTCTAAGAAGTTGGTGTCCAAGCAGGTGTCTTGGAGTCCCATGGATCAGGACAAAATGGAAGAAGGGAGAGGACTGATTTTATTGAAACCTGTCACATGCTGGGCCTCCTTGACACCAAGGCTTTGTGCCCCTAGCATGC